>NW_027633213.1:905273-1084267 GCF_053919585.1 Euprymna scolopes
TTTAACATAGAAAAATGCAGAAGAAATTACAATTTGAACATGAAGAAAGGCAGAAGAAATTACAATTTGAACATGAAGAAAGGCAGAAGAAATTACAATTTTAACATAGAAAAATGCAGAAGAAATTACAATTTGAACATGAAGAAAGGCAGAAGAAATTACAATTTTAACATGAAGAAAGGCAGAAGAAATTACAATTTTAACATAGAAAAATGCAGAAGAAATTACAATTTGAACATGAAGAAAGGCAGAAGAAATTACAATTTGAACATGAAGAAAGGCAGAAGAAATTACAATTTTAACATAGAAAAATGCAGAAGAAATTACAATTTGAACATGAAGAAAGGCAGAAGAAATTACAATTTGAACATGAAGAAAGGCAGAAGAAATTACAATTTTAACATAGAAAAATGCAGAAGAAATTACAATTTGAACATGAAGAAAGGCAGAAGAAATTACAATTTTAACATAGAAAAATGCAGAAGAAATTACAATTTTAACATAGAAAAATGCAGAAGAAATTACAATTTGAACATGAAGAAAGGCAGAAGAAATTACAATTTGAACATGAAGAAAGGCAGAAGAAATTACAATTTTAACATAGAAAAATGCAGAAGAAATTACAATTTGAACATGAAGAAAGGCAGAAGAAATTACAATTTTAACATGAAGAAAGGCAGAAGAAATTACAATTTTAACATAGAAAAATGCAGAAGAAATTACAATTTGAACATGAAGAAAGGCAGAAGAAATTACAATTTGAACATGAAGAAAGGCAGAAGAAATTACAATTTTAACATAGAAAAATGCAGAAGAAATTACAATTTGAACATGAAGAAAGGCAGAAGAAATTACAATTTTAACATAGAAAAATGCAGAAGAAATTACAATTTGAACATGAAGAAAGGCAGAAGAAATTACAATTTGAACATGAAGAAAGGCAGAAGAAATTACAATTTTAACATAGAAAAATGCAGAAGAAATTACAATTTGAACATGAAGAAAGGCAGAAGAAATTACAATTTGAACATGAAGAAAGGCAGAAGAAATTACAATTTTAACATAGAAAAATGCAGAAGAAATTACAATTTGAACATGAAGAAAGGCAGAAGAAATTACAATTTGAACATGAAGAAAGGCAGAAGAAATTACAATTTAAACATAGAAAAATGCAGAAGAAATTACAATTTGAACATGAAGAAAGGCAGAAGAAATTACAATTTTAACATAGAAAAATGCAGAAGAAATTACAATTTGAACATGAAGAAAGGCAGAAGAAATTACAATTTTAACATAGAAAAATGCAGAAGAAATTACAATTTGAACATGAAGAAAGGCAGAAGAAATTACAATTTGAACATGAAGAAAGGCAGAAGAAATTACAATTTTAACATAGAAAAATGCAGAAGAAATTACAATTTGAACATGAAGAAAGGCAGAAGAAATTACAATTTTAACATGAAGAAAGGCAGAAGAAATTACAATTTTAACATAGAAAAATGCAGAAGAAATTACAATTTGAACATGAAGAAAGGCAGAAGAAATTACAATTTGAACATGAAGAAAGGCAGAAGAAATTACAATTTTAACATAGAAAAATGCAGAAGAAATTACAATTTGAACATGAAGAAAGGCAGAAGAAATTACAATTTTAACATAGAAAAATGCAGAAGAAATTACAATTTGAACATGAAGAAAGGCAGAAGAAATTACAATTTTAACATAGAAAAATGCAGAAGAAATTACAATTTGAACATGAAGAAAGGCAGAAGAAATTACAATTTTAACATAGAAAAATGCAGAAGAAATTACAATTTGAACATGAAGAAAGGCAGAAGAAATTACAATTTTAACATAGAAAAATGCAGAGGAAATTACAATTTGAACATGAAGAAAGGCAGAAGAAATTACAATTTTAACATAGAAAAATGCAGAAGAAATTACAATTTGAACATGAAGAAAGGCAGAAGAAATTACAATTTGAACATGAAGAAAGGCAGAAGAAATTACAATTTAACATAGAAAAATGCAGAAGAAATTACAATTTGAACATGAAGAAAGGCAGAAGAAATTACAATTTTAACATGAAGAAAGGCAGAAGAAATTACAATTTTAACATAGAAAAATGCAGAAGAAATTACAATTTGAACATGAAGAAAGGCAGAAGAAATTACAATTTGAACATGAAGAAAGGCAGAAGAAATTACAATTTGAACATAAAAAAATGCAGAAGAAATTACAATTTGAACATGAAGAAAGGCAGAAGAAATTACAATTTTAACATAGAAAAATGCAGAAGAAATTACAATTTGAACATGAAGAAAGGCAGAAGAAATTACAATTTGAACATGAAGAAAGGCAGAAGAAATTACAATTTGAACATAGAAAAATGCAGAAGAAATTACAATTTGAACATGAAGAAAGGCAGAAGAAATTACAATTTTAACATAGAAAAATGCAGAAGAAATTACAATTTGAACATGAAGAAAGGCAGAAGAAATTACAATTTTAACATGAAGAAAGGCAGAAGAAATTACAATTTTAACATAGAAAAATGCAGAAGAAATTACAATTTGAACATGAAGAAAGGCAGAAGAAATTACAATTTTAACATAGAAAAATGCAGAAGAAATTACAATTTGAACATGAAGAAAGGCAGAAGAAATTACAATTTTAACATAGAAAAATGCAGAAGAAATTACAATTTGAACATGAAGAAAGGCAGAAGAAATTACAATTTGAACATGAAGAAAGGCAGAAGAAATTACAATTTTAACATAGAAAAATGCAGAAGAAATTACAATTTGAACATGAAGAAAGGCAGAAGAAATTACAATTTTAACATAGAAAAATGCAGAAGAAATTACAATTTGAACATGAAGAAAGGCAGAAGAAATTACAATTTGAACATGAAGAAAGGCAGAAGAAATTACAATTTTAACATAGAAAAATGCAGAAGAAATTACAATTTGAACATGAAGAAAGGCAGAAGAAATTACAATTTGAACATAGAAAAATGCAGAAGAAATTACAATTTGAACATGAAGAAAGGCAGAAGAAATTACAATTTTAACATAGAAAAATGCAGAAGAAATTACAATTTGAACATGAAGAAAGGCAGAAGAAATTACAATTTGAACATGAAGAAAGGCAGAAGAAATTACAATTTTAACATAGAAAAATGCAGAAGAAATTACAATTTGAACATGAAGAAAGGCAGAAGAAATTACAATTTTAACATAGAAAAATGCAGAAGAAATTACAATTTGAACATGAAGAAAGGCAGAAGAAATTACAATTTTAAACATAGAAAAAATGCAGAAGAAATTACAATTTGAACATGAAGAAAGGCAGAAGAAATTACAATTTGAACATGAAGAAAGGCAGAAGAAATTACAATTTGAACATAGAAGAAATGCAGAAGAAATTACAATTTTAACATGAAGAAAGGCAGAAGAAATTACAATTTGAACATAGAAAAATGCAGAAGAAATTACAATTTGAACATGAAGAAAGGCAGAAGAAATTACAATTTTAACATAGAAGAAATGCAGAAGAAATTACAATTTGAACATAGAAGAAAGGCAGAAGAAATTACAATTTGAACATGAAGAAAGGCAGAAGAAATTACAATTTTAACATAGAAAAATGCAGAAGAAATTACAATTTGAACATGAAGAAAGGCAGAAGAAATTACAATTTGAACATGAAGAAAGGCAGAAGAAATTACAATTTTAACATAGAAAAATGCAGAAGAAAATTACAATTTGAACATGAAGAAAGGCAGAAGAAATTACAATTTTAACATAGAAAAATGCAGAAGAAATTACAATTTGAACATGAAGAAAGGCAGAAGAAATTACAATTTTAACATAGAAAAATGCAGAAGAAATTACAATTTGAACATGAAGAAAGGCAGAAGAAATTACAATTTTAACATAGAAAAATGCAGAAGAAATTACAATTTGAACATGAAGAAAGGCAGAAGAAATTACAATTTTAACATAGAAAAATGCAGAAGAAATTACAATTTGAACATGAAGAAAGGCAGAAGAAATTACAATTTTAACATAGAAAAATGCAGAAGAAATTACAATTTGAACATGAAGAAAGGCAGAAGAAATTACAATTTTAACATAGAAAAATGCAGAAGAAATTACAATTTGAACATGAAGAAAGGCAGAAGAAATTACAATTTTAACATAGAAAAATGCAGAAGAAATTACAATTTGAACATGAAGAAAGGCAGAAGAAATTACAATTTTAACATAGAAAAATGCAGAAGAAATTACAATTTGAACATGAAGAAAGGCAGAAGAAATTACAATTTTAACATAGAAAAATGCAGAAGAAATTACAATTTGAACATGAAGAAAGGCAGAAGAAATTACAATTTTAACATAGAAAAATGCAGAAGAAATTACAATTTGAACATGAAGAAAGGCAGAAGAAATTACAATTTTAACATAGAAAAATGCAGAAGAAATTACAATTTGAACATGAAGAAAGGCAGAAGAAATTACAATTTGAACATGAAGAAAGGCAGAAGAAATTACAATTTTAACATAGAAAAATGCAGAAGAAATTACAATTTGAACATGAAGAAAGGCAGAAGAAATTACAATTTTAACATAGAAAAATGCAGAAGAAATTACAATTTGAACATGAAGAAAGGCTGAAGAAATTACAATTTGAACATAGAAAAATGCAGAAGAAATTACAATTTGAACATGAAGAAAGGCAGAAGAAATTACAATTTGAACATGAAGAAAGGCAGAAGAAATTACAATTTTAACATAGAAGAAAGGCAGAAGAAATTACAATTTTAACATGAAGAAAGGCAGAAGAAATTACAATTTTAACATAGAAAAATGCAGAAGAAATTACAATTTGAACATGAAGAAAGGCAGAAGAAATTACAATTTGAACATGAAGAAAGGCAGAAGAAATTACAATTTTAACATAGAAAAATGCAGAAGAAATTACAATTTTAACATGAAGAAAGGCAGAAGAAATTACAATTTTAACATAGAAAAATGCAGAAGAAATTACAATTTGAACATGAAGAAAGGCAGAAGAAATTACAATTTTAACATAGAAAAATGCAGAAGAAATTACAATTTGAACATGAAGAAAGGCAGAAGAAATTACAATTTTAACATAGAAAAATGCAGAAGAAATTACAATTTGAACATGAAGAAAGGCTGAAGAAATTACAATTTGAACATGAAGAAAGGCAGAAGAAATTACAATTTTAACATAGAAAAATGCAGAAGAAATTACAATTTGAACATGAAGAAAGGCAGAAGAAATTACAATTTTAACATAGAAAAATGCAGAAGAAATTACAATTTGAACATGAAGAAAGGCAGAAGAAATTACAATTTGAACATGAAGAAAGGCAGAAGAAATTACAATTTTAACATAGAAAAATGCAGAAGAAATTACAATTTGAACATGAAGAAAGGCAGAAGAAATTACAATTTGAACATAGAAAAATGCAGAAGAAATTACAATTTGAACATGAAGAAAGGCAGAAGAAATTACAATTTTAACATAGAAAAATGCAGAAGAAATTACAATTTGAACATGAAGAAAGGCAGAAGAAATTACAATTTTAACATGAAGAAAGGCAGAAGAAATTACAATTTTAACATAGAAAAATGCAGAAGAAATTACAATTTGAACATGAAGAAAGGCAGAAGAAATTACAATTTGAACATGAAGAAAGGCAGAAGAAATTACAATTTTAACATAGAAAAATGCAGAAGAAATTACAATTTGAACATGAAGAAAGGCAGAAGAAATTACAATTTGAACATGAAGAAAGGCAGAAGAAATTACAATTTTAACATAGAAAAATGCAGAAGAAATTACAATTTGAACATGAAGAAAGGCAGAAGAAATTACAATTTTAACATAGAAAAATGCAGAAGAAATTACAATTTGAACATGAAGAAAGGCAGAAGAAATTACCAATTTTAACATAGAAAAATGCAGAAGAAATTACAATTTGAACATGAAGAAAGGCTGAAGAAATTACAATTTGAACATAGAAAAATGCAGAAGAAATTACAATTTGAACATGAAGAAAGGCAGAAGAAATTACAATTTTAACATAGAAAAATGCAGAAGAAATTACAATTTGAACATGAAGAAAGGCAGAAGAAATTACAATTTTAACATAGAAAAATGCAGAAGAAATTACAATTTGAACATGAAGAAAGGCAGAAGAAATTACAATTTAACCATAGAAAAATGCAGAAGAAATTACAATTTGAACATGAAGAAAGGCAGAAGAAATTACAATTTGAACATGAAGAAAGGCAGAAGAAATTACAATTTTAACATAGAAAAATGCAGAAGAAATTACAATTTGAACATGAAGAAAGGCAGAAGAAATTACAATTTGAACATGAAGAAAGGCAGAAGAAATTACAATTTTAACATAGAAAAATGCAGAAGAAATTACAATTTGAACATGAAGAAAGGCAGAAGAAATTACAATTTGAACATGAAGAAAGGCAGAAGAAATTACAATTTTAACATAGAAAAATGCAGAAGAAATTACAATTTGAACATGAAGAAAGGCAGAAGAAATTACAATTTGAACATGAAGAAAGGCTGAAGAAATTACAATTTGAACATAGAAAAATGCAGAAGAAATTACAATTTGAACATGAAGAAAGGCAGAAGAAATTACAATTTTAACATAGAAAAATGCAGAAGAAATTACAATTTGAACATGAAGAAAGGCAGAAGAAATTACAATTTTAACATAGAAAAATGCAGAAGAAATTACAATTTGAACATGAAGAAAGGCAGAAGAAATTACAATTTTAACATAGAAAAATGCAGAAGAAATTACAATTTGAACATGAAGAAAGGCAGAAGAAATTACAATTTTAACATAGAAAAATGCAGAAGAAATTACAATTTGAACATGAAGAAAGGCAGAAGAAATTACAATTTTAACATAGAAAAATGCAGAAGAAATTACAATTTGAACATGAAGAAAGGCAGAAGAAATTACAATTTGAACATGAAGAAAGGCAGAAGAAATTACAATTTTAACATAGAAAAATGCAGAAGAAATTACAATTTGAACATGAAGAAAGGCAGAAGAAATTACAATTTTAACATAGAAAAATGCAGAAGAAATTACAATTTGAACATGAAGAAAGGCAGAAGAAATTACAATTTTAACATAGAAAAATGCAGAAGAAATTACAATTTGAACATGAAGAAAGGCAGAAGAAATTACAATTTAACCATAGAAAAATGCAGAAGAAATTACAATTTGAACATGAAGAAAGGCAGAAGAAATTACAATTTGAACATGAAGAAAGGCAGAAGAAATTACAATTTTAACATAGAAAAATGCAGAAGAAATTACAATTTGAACATGAAGAAAGGCAGAAGAAATTACAATTTTAACATAGAAAAAATGCAGAAGAAATTACAATTTGAACATGAAGAAAGGCAGAAGAAATTACAATTTTAACATAGAAAAATGCAGAAGAAATTACAATTTGAACATGAAGAAAGGCAGAAGAAATTACAATTTTAACATAGAAAAATGCAGAAGAAATTACAATTTGAACATGAAGAAAGGCAGAAGAAATTACAATTTGAACATGAAGAAAGGCAGAAGAAATTACAATTTTAACATAGAAAAATGCAGAAGAAATTACAATTTGAACATGAAGAAAGGCAGAAGAAATTACAATTTTAACATAGAAAAATGCAGAAGAAATTACAATTTGAACATGAAGAAAGGCAGAAGAAATTACAATTTTAACAAGAAGAAAGGCAGAAGAAATTACAATTTTAACATAGAAAAATGCAGAAGAAATTACAATTTGAACATGAAGAAAGGCAGAAGAAATTACAATTTTAACATAGAAAAATGCAGAAGAAATTACAATTTGAACATGAAGAAAGGCAGAAGAAATTACAATTTTAACATAGAAAAATGCAGAAGAAATTACAATTTGAACATGAAGAAAGGCAGAAGAAATTACAATTTGAACATGAAGAAAGGCAGAAGAAATTACAATTTTAACATAGAAAAATGCAGAAGAAATTACAATTTGAACATGAAGAAAGGCAGAAGAAATTACAATTTTACCATAGAAAAATGCAGAAGAAATTACAATTTGAACATGAAGAAAGGCAGAAGAAATTACAATTTGAACATGAAGAAAGGCAGAAGAAATTACAATTTGAACATGAAGAAAGGCAGAAGAAATTACAATTTGAACATGAAGAAAGGCAGAAGAAATTACAATTTTAACATAGAAAAATGCAGAAGAAATTACAATTTGAACATGAAGAAAGGCAGAAGAAATTACAATTTTAACATAGAAAAATGCAGAAGAAATTACAATTTGAACATGAAGAAAGGCTGAAGAAATTACAATTTGAACATAGAAAAATGCAGAAGAAATTACAATTTGAACATGAAGAAAGGCAGAAGAAATTACAATTTTAACATAGAAAAATGCAGAAGAAATTACAATTTGAACATGAAGAAAGGCAGAAGAAATTACAATTTTAACATAGAAAAATGCAGAAGAAATTACAATTTGAACATGAAGAAAGGCAGAAGAAATTACAATTTGAACATAGAAAAATGCAGAAGAAATTACAATTTGAACATGAAGAAAGGCAGAAGAAATTACAATTTTAACATAGAAAAATGCAGAAGAAATTACAATTTGAACATGAAGAAAGGCAGAAGAAATTACAATTTGAACATGAAGAAAGGCAGAAGAAATTACAATTTTAACATAGAAAAAAGCAGAAGAAATTACAATTTGAACATGAAGAAAGGCAGAAGAAATTACAATTTTAACATGAAGAAAGGCAGAAGAAATTACAATTTGAACATGAAGAAAGGCAGAAGAAATTACAATTTGAACATGAAGAAAGGCAGAAGAAATTACAATTTTAACATAGAAAAATGCAGAAGAAATTACAATTTGAACATGAAGAAAGGCAGAAGAAATTACAATTTTAACATAGAAAAATGCAGAAGAAATTACAATTTGAACATGAAGAAAGGCAGAAGAAATTACAATTTTAACATAGAAAAATGCAGAAGAAATTACAATTTGAACATGAAGAAAGGCAGAAGAAATTACAATTTTAACATAGAAAAATGCAGAAGAAATTACAATTTGAACATGAAGAAAGGCAGAAGAAATTACAATTTTAACAAGAAGAAAGGCAGAAGAAATTACAATTTTAACATAGAAAAATGCAGAAGAAATTACAATTTGAACATGAAGAAAGGCAGAAGAAATTACAATTTGAACATAGAAAAATGCAGAAGAAATTACAATTTGAACATGAAGAAAGGCAGAAGAAATTACAATTTGAACATAGAAAAATGCAGAAGAAATTACAATTTGAACATGAAGAAAGGCAGAAGAAATTACAATTTTAACATAGAAAAATGCAGAAGAAATTACAATTTGAACATGAAGAAAGGCAGAAGAAATTACAATTTTAACAAGAAGAAAGGCAGAAGAAATTACAATTTTAACAAGAAGAAAGGCAGAAGAAATTACGATTTTAACATAGAAAAATGCAGAAGAAATTACAATTTGAACATGAAGAAAGGCAGAAGAAATTACAATTTTAACATAGAAAAATGCAGAAGAAATTACAATTTGAACATGAAGAAAGGCAGAAGAAATTACAATTTGAACATGAAGAAAGGCAGAAGAAATTACAATTTTAACATAGAAAAATGCAGAAGAAATTACAATTTCAACATGAAGAAAGGCAGAAGAAATTACAATTTGAAAATGAAGAAAGGCAGAAGAAATTACAATTTGAACATGAAGAAAGGCAGAAGAAATTACAATTTTAACATAGAAAAATGCAGAAGAAATTACAATTTGAACATGAAGAAAGGCAGAAGAAATTACAATTTTAACATAGAAAAATGCAGAAGAAATTACAATTTGAACATGAAGAAAGGCAGAAGAAATTACAATTTGAACATGAAGAAAGGCAGAAGAAATTACAATTTGAACATGAAGAAAGGCAGAAGAAATTACAATTTTAACATAGAAAAATGCAGAAGAAATTACAATTTCAACATGAAGAAAGGCAGAAGAAATTACAATTTGAAAATGAAGAAAGGCAGAAGAAATTACAATTTGAACATGAAGAAAGGCAGAAGAAATTACAATTTTAACATAGAAAAATGCAGAAGAAATTACAATTTGAACATGAAGAAAGGCAGAAGAAATTACAATTTTAACATAGAAAAATGCAGAAGAAATTACAATTTGAACATGAAGAAAGGCAGAAGAAATTACAATTTGAAAATGAAGAAAGGCAGAAGAAATTACAATTTGAACATGAAGAAAGGCAGAAGAAATTACAATTTTAACATAGAAAAATGCAGAAGAAATTACAATTTGAACATGAAGAAAGGCAGAAGAAATTACAATTTTAACATAGAAAAATGCAGAAGAAATTACAATTTGAACATGAAGAAAGGCAGAAGAAATTACAATTTGAAAATGAAGAAAGGCAGAAGAAATTACAATTTGAACATGAAGAAAGGCAGAAGAAATTAAAATTTTAACATAGAAAAATGCAGAAGAAATTACAATTTGAACATGAAGAAAGGCAGAAGAAATTACAATTTTAACATAGAAAAATGCAGAAGAAATTACAATTTGAACATGAAGAAAGGCAGAAGAAATTACAATTTTAACATAGAAAAATGCAGAAGAAATTACAATTTGAACATGAAGAAAGGCAGAAGAAATTACAATTTGAACATGAAGAAAGACAGAAGAAATTACAATTTTAACATAGAAAAATGCAGAAGAAATTACAATTTGAACATGAAGAAAGGCAGAAGAAATTACAATTTTAACATAGAAAAATGCAGAAGAAATTACAATTTGAACATGAAGAAAGGCAGAAGAAATTACAATTTGAACATGAAGAAAGGCAGAAGAAATTACAATTTTAACATAGAAAAATGCAGAAGAAATTACAATTTGAACATGAAGAAAGGCAGAAGAAATTACAATTTTAACATAGAAAAATGCAGAAGAAATTACAATTTGAACATGAAGAAAGGCAGAAGAAATTACAATTTGAAAATAGAAGAAAGGCAGAAGAAATTACAATTTGAACATGAAGAAAGGCAGAAGAAATTAAAATTTTAACATAGAAAAATGCAGAAGAAATTACAATTTGAACATGAAGAAAGGCAGAAGAAATTACAATTTTAACATAGAAAAATGCAGAAGAAATTACAATTTGAACATGAAGAAAGGCAGAAGAAATTACAATTTTAACATAGAAAAATGCAGAAGAAATTACAATTTGAACATGAAGAAAGGCAGAAGAAATTACAATTTGAACATGAAGAAAGACAGAAGAAATTACAATTTTAACATAGAAAAAATGCAGAAGAAATTACAATTTGAACATGAAGAAAGGCAGAAGAAATTACAATTTTAACATAGAAAAATGCAGAAGAAATTACAATTTGAACATGAAGAAAGGCAGAAGAAATTACAATTTTAACATAGAAAAATGCAGAAGAAATTACAATTTGAACATGAAGAAAGGCAGAAGAAATTACAATTTTAACATGAAGAAAGGCAGAAGAAATTACAATTTTAACATAGAAAAATGCAGAAGAAATTACAATTTGAACATGAAGAAAGGCAGAAGAAATTACAATTTTAACATAGAAAAATGCAGAAGAAATTACAATTTGAACATGAAGAAAGGCAGAAGAAATTACAATTTGAACATGAAGAAAGGCAGAAGAAATTACAATTTTAACATAGAAAAATGCAGAAGAAATTACAATTTGAACATGAAGAAAGGCAGAAGAAATTACAATTTTAACATAGAAAAATGCAGAAGAAATTACAATTTGAACATGAAGAAAGGCATAAGAAATTACAATTTTAACATAGAAAAATGCAGAAGAAATTACAATTTGAACATGAAGAAAGGCAGAAGAAATTACAATTTTAACATGAAGAAAGGCAGAAGAAATTACAATTTTAACATGAAGAAAGGCAGAAGAAATTACAATTTGAACATGAAGAAAGGCAGAAGAAATTACAATTTTAACATAGAAAAATGCAGAAGAAATTACAATTTGAACATGAAGAAAGGCAGAAGAAATTAAAATTTTAACATAGAAAAATGCAGAAGAAATTACAATTTGAACATGAAGAAAGGCAGAAGAAATTACAATTTGAACATGAAGAAAGGCAGAAGAAATTACAATTTTAACATAGAAAAATGCAGAAGAAATTAAAATTTTAACATGAAGAAAGGCAGAAGAAATTACAATTTGAACATGAAGAAAGGCAGAAGAAATTACAATTTTAACATAGAAAAATGCAGAAGAAATTACAATTTGAACATGAAGAAAGGCAGAAGAAATTACAATTTTAACATGAAGAAAGGCAGAAGAAATTACAATTTTAACATAGAAAAATGCAGAAGAAATTACAATTTGAACATGAAGAAAGGCAGAAGAAATTACAATTTGAACATGAAGAAAGGCAGAAGAAATTACAATTTGAACATAAAAAAATGCAGAAGAAATTACAATTTGAACATGAAGAAAGGCAGAAGAAATTACAATTTTAACATAGAAAAATGCAGAAGAAATTACAATTTGAACATGAAGAAAGGCAGAAGAAATTACAATTTTAACATGAAGAAAGGCAGAAGAAATTACAATTTGAACATAGAAAAATGCAGAAGAAATTACAATTTGAACATGAAGAAAGGCAGAAGAAATTACAATTTTAACATAGAAAAAATGCAGAAGAAATTACAATTTGAACATGAAGAAAGGCAGAAGAAATTACAATTTTAACATGAAGAAAGGCAGAAGAAATTACAATTTTAACATAGAAAAATGCAGAAGAAATTACAATTTGAACATGAAGAAAGGCAGAAGAAATTACAATTTTAACATGAAGAAAGGCAGAAGAAATTACAATTTTAACATAGAAAAATGCAGAAGAAATTACAATTTGAACATGAAGAAAGGCAGAAGAAATTACAATTTGAACATGAAGAAAGGCAGAAGAAATTACAATTTGAACATGAAGAAAGGCAGAAGAAATTACAATTTGAAAATGAAGAAAGGCAGAAGAAATTACAATTTTAACATGAAGAAAGGCAGAAGAAATTACAATTTTAACATGAAGAAAGGCAGAAGAAATTACAATTTTAACATAGAAAAATGCAGAAGAAATTACAATTTGAACATGAAGAAAGGCAGAAGAAATTACAATTTTAACATAGAAAAATGCAGAAGAAATTACAATTTGAACATGAAGAAAGGCATAAGAAATTACAATTTTAACATAGAAAAATGCAGAAGAAATTACAATTTGAACATGAAGAAAGGCAGAAGAAATTACAATTTTAACATGAAGAAAGGCAGAAGAAATTACAATTTTAACATAGAAGAAAGGCAGAAGAAATTACAATTTGAACATGAAGAAAGGCAGAAGAAATTACAATTTTAACATAGAAAAATGCAGAAGAAATTACAATTTGAACATGAAGAAAGGCAGAAGAAATTAAAATTTTAACATAGAAAAATGCAGAAGAAATTACAATTTGAACATGAAGAAAGGCAGAAGAAATTACAATTTGAACATGAAGAAAGGCAGAAGAAATTACAATTTTAACATAGAAAAATGCAGAAGAAATTAAAATTTTAACATGAAGAAAGGCAGAAGAAATTACAATTTGAACATGAAGAAAGGCAGAAGAAATTACAATTTTAACATAGAAAAATGCAGAAGAAATTACAATTTGAACATGAAGAAAGGCAGAAGAAATTACAATTTTAACATGAAGAAAGGCAGAAGAAATTACAATTTTAACATAGAAAAATGCAGAAGAAATTACAATTTGAACATGAAGAAAGGCAGAAGAAATTACAATTTGAACATGAAGAAAGGCAGAAGAAATTACAATTTGAACATGAAGAAAGGCAGAAGAAATTACAATTTGAAAATGAAGAAAGGCAGAAGAAATTACAATTTGAACATGAAGAAAGGCAGAAGAAATTACAATTTGAACATGAAGAAAGGCAGAAGAAATTACAATTTTAACATGAAGAAAGGCAGAAGAAATTACAATTTTAACATAGAAAAATGCAGAAGAAATTACAATTTGAACATGAAGAAAGGCAGAAGAAATTACAATTTGAACATGAAGAAAGGCAGAAGAAATTACAATTTGAACATGAAGAAAGGCAGAAGAAATTACAATTTGAAAATGAAGAAAGGCAGAAGAAATTACAATTTGAACATGAAGAAAGGCAGAAGAAATTACAATTTTAACATAGAAAAATGCAGAAGAAATTACAATTTGAACATGAAGAAAGGCAGAAGAAATTACAATTTTAACATAGAAAAATGCAGAAGAAATTACAATTTGAACATGAAGAAAGGCAGAAGAAATTACAATTTTGAACATGAAGAAAGGCAGAAGAAATTACAATTTTAACATAGAAAAATGCAGAAGAAATTACAATTTGAACATGAAGAAAGGCAGAAGAAATTACAATTTTAACATAGAAAAAATGCAGAAGAAATTACAATTTTAACATGAAGAAAGGCAGAAGAAATTACAATTTTAACATAGAAAAATGCAGAAGAAATTACAATTTGAACATGAAGAAAGGCAGAAGAAATTACAATTTGAACATGAAGAAAGGCAGAAGAAATTACAATTTTAACATAGAAAAATGCAGAAGAAATTACAATTTGAACATGAAGAAAGGCAGAAGAAATTACAATTTTAACATAGAAAAATGCAGAAGAAATTACAATTTGAACATGAAGAAAGGCAGAAGAAATTACAATTTTAACATAGAAAAATGCAGAAGAAATTACAATTTTGAACATGAAGAAAGGCAGAAGAAATTACAATTTGAACATGAAGAAAGGCAGAAGAAATTACAATTTTAACATAGAAAAATGCAGAAGAAATTACAATTTGAACATGAAGAAAGGCAGAAGAAATTACAATTTGAACATGAAGAAAGGCAGAAGAAATTACAATTTGAAAATGAAGAAAGGCAGAAGAAATTACAATTTGAACATGAAGAAAGGCAGAAGAAATTACAATTTTAACATAGAAAAATGCAGAAGAAATTACAATTTGAACATGAAGAAAGGCAGAAGAAATTACAATTTTAACATAGAAAAATGCAGAAGAAATTACAATTTGAACATGAAGAAAGGCAGAAGAAATTACAATTTGAACATGAAGAAAGGCAGAAGAAATTACAATTTTAACATGAAGAAAGGCAGAAGAAATTACAATTTGAACATGAAGAAAGGCAGAAGAAATTACAATTTTAACATAGAAAAATGCAGAAGAAATTACAATTTGAACATGAAGAAAGGCAGAAGAAATTACAATTTTAACATAGAAAAATGCAGAAGAAATTACAATTTGAACATGAAGAAAGGCAGAAGAAATTACAATTTGAACATGAAGAAAGGCAGAAGAAATTACAATTTTAACATAGAAAAATGCAGAAGAAATTACAATTTGAACATGAAGAAAGGCAGAAGAAATTACAATTTTAACATGAAGAAAGGCAGAAGAAATTACAATTTGAACATGAAGAAAGGCAGAAGAAATTACAATTTTAACATAGAAAAATGCAGAAGAAATTACAATTTGAACATGAAGAAAGGCAGAAGAAATTACAATTTTAACATAGAAAAATGCAGAAGAAATTACAATTTGAACATGAAGAAAGGCAGAAGAAATTACAATTTTAACATAGAAAAATGCAGAAGAAATTACAATTTGAACATGAAGAAAGGCAGAAGAAATTACAATTTTAACATAGAAAAATGCAGAAGAAATTACAATTTGAACATGAAGAAAGGCAGAAGAAATTACAATTTGAACATGAAGAAAGGCAGAAGAAATTACAATTTTAACATAGAAAAATGCAGAAGAAATTACAATTTGAACATGAAGAAAGGCAGAAGAAATTACAATTTTAACATAGAAAAATGCAGAAGAAATTACAATTTGAACATGAAGAAAGGCAGAAGAAATTACAATTTTAACATAGAAAAATGCAGAAGAAATTACAATTTGAACATGAAGAAAGGCAGAAGAAATTACAATTTGAACATGAAGAAAGGCAGAAGAAATTACAATTTTAACATAGAAAAATGCAGAAGAAATTACAATTTGAACATGAAGAAAGGCAGAAGAAATTACAATTTTAACATGAAGAAAGGCAGAAGAAATTACAATTTTAACATGAAGAAAGGCAGAAGAAATTACAATTTGAACATGAAGAAAGGCAGAAGAAATTACAATTTTAACATAGAAAAATGCAGAAGAAATTACAATTTGAACATGAAGAAAGGCAGAAGAAATTACAATTTGAACATGAAGAAAGGCAGAAGAAATTACAATTTTAACATAGAAAAATGCAGAAGAAATTACAATTTGAACATGAAGAAAGGCAGAAGAAATTACAATTTTAACATAGAAAAATGCAGAAGAAATTACAATTTGAACATGAAGAAAGGCAGAAGAAATTACAATTTGAACATGAAGAAAGGCAGAAGAAATTACAATTTTAACATAGAAAAATGCAGAAGAAATTACAATTTGAACATGAAGAAAGGCAGAAGAAATTACAATTTTAACATAGAAAAATGCAGAAGAAATTACAATTTGAACATGAAGAAAGGCAGAAGAAATTACAATTTTAACATGAAGAAAGGCAGAAGAAATTACAATTTTAACATGAAGAAAGGCAGAAGAAATTACAATTTGAACATGAAGAAAGGCAGAAGAAATTACAATTTTAACATAGAAAAATGCAGAAGAAATTACAATTTGAACATGAAGAAAGGCAGAAGAAATTACAATTTGAACATGAAGAAAGGCAGAAGAAATTACAATTTTAACATAGAAAAATGCAGAAGAAATTACAATTTGAACATGAAGAAAGGCAGAAGAAATTACAATTTTAACATAGAAAAATGCAGAAGAAATTACAATTTGAACATGAAGAAAGGCAGAAGAAATTACAATTTGAACATAGAAAAATGCAGAAGAAATTACAATTTGAACATGAAGAAAGGCAGAAGAAATTACAATTTGAACATGAAGAAAGGCAGAAGAAATTACAATTTTAACATAGAAAAATGCAGAAGAAATTACAATTTGAACATGAAGAAAGGCAGAAGAAATTAAAATTTTAACATGAAGAAAGGCAGAAGAAATTACAATTTTAACATGAAGAAAGGCAGAAAAAATTACAATTTGAACATGAAGAAAGGCAGAAGAAATTACAATTTTAACATAGAAAAATGCAGAAGAAATTACAATTTGAACATGAAGAAAGGCAGAAGAAATTACAATTTTAACATAGAAAAATGCAGAAGAAATTACAATTTGAACATGAAGAAAGGCAGAAGAAATTACAATTTGAACATGAAGAAAGGCAGAAGAAATTACAATTTTAACATAGAAAAATGCAGAAGAAATTACAATTTGAACATGAAGAAAGGCAGAAGAAATTACAATTTTAACATGAAGAAAGGCAGAAGAAATTACAATTTTAACATGAAGAAAGGCAGAAGAAATTACAATTTTAACATAGAAAAATGCAGAAGAAATTACAATTTGAACATGAAGAAAGGCAGAAGAAATTACAATTTTAACATAGAAAAATGCAGAAGAAATTACAATTTGAACATGAAGAAAGGCAGAAGAAATTACAATTTTAACATAGAAAAATGCAGAAGAAATTACAATTTGAACATGAAGAAAGGCAGAAGAAATTACAATTTTAACATAGAAAAATGCAGAAGAAATTACAATTTGAACATGAAGAAAGGCAGAAGAAATTACAATTTGAACATGAAGAAAGGCAGAAGAAATTACAATTTTAACATAGAAAAATGCAGAAGAAATTACAATTTGAACATGAAGAAAGGCAGAAGAAATTACAATTTTAACATAGAAAAATGCAGAAGAAATTACAATTTGAACATGAAGAAAGGCAGAAGAAATTACAATTTTAACATAGAAAAATGCAGAAGAAATTACAATTTGAACATGAAGAAAGGCAGAAGAAATTACAATTTGAACATGAAGAAAGGCAGAAGAAATTACAATTTTAACATAGAAAAATGCAGAAGAAATTACAATTTGAACATGAAGAAAGGCAGAAGAAATTACAATTTTAACATGAAGAAAGGCAGAAGAAATTACAATTTTAACATAGAAAAATGCAGAAGAAATTACAATTTGAACATGAAGAAAGGCAGAAGAAATTACAATTTTAACATGAAGAAAGGCAGAAGAAATTACAATTTGAAAATGAAGAAAGGCAGAAGAAATTACAATTTGAACATGAAGAAAGGCAGAAGAAATTACAATTTTAACATAGAAAAATGCAGAAGAAATTACAATTTGAACATGAAGAAAGGCAGAAGAAATTACAATTTTAACATAGAAAAATGCAGAAGAAATTACAATTTGAACATGAAGAAAGGCAGAAGAAATTACAATTTTAACATGAAGAAAGGCAGAAGAAATTACAATTTTAACATGAAGAAATGCAGAAGAAATTACAATTTGAACATGAAGAAAGGCAGAAGAAATTACAATTTTAACATAGAAAAATGCAGAAGAAATTACAATTTGAACATGAAGAAAGGCAGAAGAAATTACAATTTTAACATAGAAAAATGCAGAAGAAATTACAATTTTAACATAGAAAAATGCAGAAGAAATTACAATTTGAACATGAAGAAAGGCAGAAGAAATTACAATTTTAACATAGAAAAATGCAGAAGAAATTACAATTTGAACATGAAGAAAGGCAGAAGAAATTACAATTTGAACATGAAGAAAGGCAGAAGAAATTACAATTTGAACATGAAGAAAGGCAGAAGAAATTACAATTTTAACATAGAAAAATGCAGAAGAAATTACAATTTGAACATGAAGAAAGGCAGAAGAAATTACAATTTTAACATAGAAAAATGCAGAAGAAATTACAATTTGAACATGAAGAAAGGCAGAAGAAATTACAATTTTAACATGAAGAAAGGCAGAAGAAATTACAATTTTAACATAGAAAAATGCAGAAGAAATTACAATTTGAACATGAAGAAAGGCAGAAGAAATTACAATTTGAACATGAAGAAAGGCAGAAGAAATTACAATTTGAACATGAAGAAAGGCAGAAGAAATTACAATTTGAAAATGAAGAAAGGCAGAAGAAATTACAATTTGAACATGAAGAAAGGCAGAAGAAATTACAATTTGAACATGAAGAAAGGCAGAAGAAATTACAATTTTAACATGAAGAAAGGCAGAAGAAATTACAATTTTAACATAGAAAAATGCAGAAGAAATTACAATTTGAACATGAAGAAAGGCAGAAGAAATTACAATTTGAACATGAAGAAAGGCAGAAGAAATTACAATTTGAACATGAAGAAAGGCAGAAGAAATTACAATTTGAAAATGAAGAAAGGCAGAAGAAATTACAATTTGAACATGAAGAAAGGCAGAAGAAATTACAATTTTAACATAGAAAAATGCAGAAGAAATTACAATTTGAACATGAAGAAAGGCAGAAGAAATTACAATTTTAACATAGAAAAATGCAGAAGAAATTACAATTTGAACATGAAGAAAGGCAGAAGAAATTACAATTTGAACATGAAGAAAGGCAGAAGAAATTACAATTTTAACATAGAAAAATGCAGAAGAAATTACAATTTGAACATGAAGAAAGGCAGAAGAAATTGTAATTTTAACATAGAAAAATGCAGAAGAAATTACAATTTGAACATGAAGAAAGGCAGAAGAAATTACAATTTTAACATAGAAAACTGCAGAAGAAATTACAATTTGAACCTGAAGAAAGGCAGAAGAAATTACAATTTGAACATGAAGAAAGGCAGAAGAAATTACAATTTTAACATAGAAAAATGCAGAAGAAATTACAATTTTAACATGAAGAAAGGCAGAAGAAATTACAATTTTAACATAGAAAAATGCAGAAGAAATTACAATTTGAACATGAAGAAAGGCAGAAGAAATTACAATTTGAACATGAAGAAAGGCAGAAGAAATTACAATTTTAACATAGAAAAATGCAGAAGAAATTACAATTTGAACATGAAGAAAGGCAGAAGAAATTACAATTTTAACATGAAGAAAGGCAGAAGAAATAACAATTTTAACATAGAAAAATGCAGAAGAAATTACAATTTGAACATGAAGAAAGGCAGAAGAAATTACAATTTTAACATAGAAAAATGCAGAAGAAATTACAATTTTAACATAGAAAAATGCAGAAGAAATTACAATTTGAACATGAAGAAAGGCAGAAGAAATTACAATTTTAACATAGAAAAATGCAGAAGAAATTACAATTTGAACATGAAGAAAGGCAGAAGAAATTACAATTTGAACATGAAGAAAGGCAGAAGAAATTACAATTTTAACATAGAAAAATGCAGAAGAAATTACAATTTGAACATGAAGAAAGGCAGAAGAAATTACAATTTTAACATAGAAAAATGCAGAAGAAATTACAATTTGAACATGAAGAAAGGCAGAAGAAATTACAATTTTAACATAGAAAAATGCAGAAGAAATTACAATTTGAACATGAAGAAAGGCAGAAGAAATTACAATTTGAACATGAAGAAAGGCAGAAGAAATTACAATTTTAACATAGAAAAATGCAGAAGAAATTACAATTTTAACATGAAGAAAGGCAGAAGAAATTACAATTTTAACATAGAAAAATGCAGAAGAAATTACAATTTGAACATGAAGAAAGGCAGAAGAAATTACAATTTGAACATAGAAAAATGCAGAAGAAATTACAATTTTAACATGAAGAAAGGCAGAAGAAATTACAATTTTAACATAGAAAAATGCAGAAGAAATTACAATTTGAACATGAAGAAAGGCAGAAGAAATTACAATTTGAACATGAAGAAAGGCAGAAGAAATTACAATTTGAACATGAAGAAAGGCAGAAGAAATTACAATTTTAACATAGAAAAATGCAGAAGAAATTACAATTTGAACATGAAGAAAGGCAGAAGAAATTACAATTTTAACATGAAGAAAGGCAGAAGAAATTACAATTTTAACATAGAAAAATGCAGAAGAAATTACAATTTGAACATGAAGAAAGGCAGAAGAAATTACAATTTTAACATAGAAAAATGCAGAAGAAATTACAATTTGAAAATGAAGAAAGGCAGAAGAAATTACAATTTGAACATGAAGAAAGGCAGAAGAAATTACAATTTGAACATGAAGAAAGGCAGAAGAAATTAAAATTTTAACATAGAAAAATGCAGAAGAAATTACAATTTGAACATGAAGAAAGGCAGAAGAAATTACAATTTTAACATAGAAAAATGCAGAAGAAATTACGATTTGAACATGAAGAAAGGCAGAAGAAATTACAATTTTAACATAGAAAAATGCAGAAGAAATTACAATTTGAACATGAAGAAAGGCAGAAGAAATTACAATTTTAACATGAAGAAAGGCAGAAGAAATTACAATTTTAACATGAAGAAAGGCAGAAGAAATTACAATTTGAACATGAAGAAAGGCAGAAGAAATTACAATTTTAACATAGAAAAATGCAGAAGAAATTACAATTTGAACATGAAGAAAGGCAGAAGAAATTACAATTTTAACATAGAAAAATGCAGAAGAAATTACAATTTGAAAATGAAGAAAGGCAGAAGAAATTACAATTTGAACATGAAGAAAGGCAGAAGAAATTACAATTTGAACATGAAGAAAGGCAGAAGAAATTAAAATTTTAACATAGAAAAATGCAGAAGAAATTACAATTTGAACATGAAGAAAGGCAGAAGAAATTACAATTTTAACATAGAAAAATGCAGAAGAAATTACGATTTGAACATGAAGAAAGGCAGAAGAAATTACAATTTTAACATAGAAAAATGCAGAAGAAATTACAATTTGAACATGAAGAAAGGCAGAAGAAATTACAATTTTAACATGAAGAAAGGCAGAAGAAATTACAATTTTAACATGAAGAAAGGCAGAAGAAATTACAATTTGAACATGAAGAAAGGCAGAAGAAATTACAATTTTAACATAGAAAAATGCAGAAGAAATTACAATTTGAACATGAAGAAAGGCAGAAGAAATTACAATTTTAACATAGAAAAATGCAGAAGAAATTACAATTTGAAAATGAAGAAAGGCAGAAGAAATTACAATTTGAACATGAAGAAAGGCAGAAGAAATTACAATTTGAACATGAAGAAAGGCAGAAGAAATTAAAATTTTAACATAGAAAAATGCAGAAGAAATTACAATTTGAACATGAAGAAAGGCAGAAGAAATTACAATTTTAACATAGAAAAATGCAGAAGAAATTACAATTTTAACATAGAAAAATGCAGAAGAAATTACAATTTGAACATGAAGAAAGGCAGAAGAAATTACAATTTTAACATAGAAAAATGCAGAAGAAATTACAATTTGAACATGAAGAAAGGCAGAAGAAATTACAATTTGAACATGAAGAAAGGCAGAAGAAATTACAATTTTAACATAGAAAAATGCAGAAGAAATTACAATTTGAACATGAAGAAAGGCAGAAGAAATTACAATTTTAACATAGAAAAATGCAGAAGAAATTACAATTTGAACATGAAGAAAGGCAGAAGAAATTACAATTTTAACATAGAAAAATGCAGAAGAAATTACAATTTCAACATGAAGAAAGGCAGAAGAAATTACAATTTTAACATGAAGAAAGGCAGAAGAAATTACAATTTTAACATAGAAAAATGCAGAAGAAATTACAATTTGAACATGAAGAAAGGCAGAAGAAATTACAATTTGAACATGAAGAAAGGCAGAAGAAATTACAATTTTAACATAGAAAAATGCAGAAGAAATTACAATTTGAACATGAAGAAAGGCAGAAGAAATTACAATTTTAACATGAAGAAAGGCAGAAGAAATTACAATTTTAACATAGAAAAATGCAGAAGAAATTACAATTTGAACATGAAGAAAGGCAGAAGAAATTACAATTTTAACATAGAAAAATGCAGAAGAAATTACAATTTGAAAATGAAGAAAGGCAGAAGAAATTACAATTTGAACATGAAGAAAGGCAGAAGAAATTACAATTTGAACATGAAGAAAGGCAGAAGAAATTAAAATTTTAACATAGAAAAATGCAGAAGAAATTACAATTTGAACATGAAGAAAGGCAGAAGAAATTAAAATTTTAACATAGAAAAATGCAGAAGAAATTACAATTTTAACATAGAAAAATGCAGAAGAAATTACAATTTGAACATGAAGAAAGGCAGAAGAAATTACAATTTTAACATAGAAAAATGCAGAAGAAATTACAATTTGAACATGAAGAAAGGCAGAAGAAATTACAATTTGAACATGAAGAAAGGCAGAAGAAATTACAATTTTAACATAGAAAAATGCAGAAGAAATTACAATTTGAACATGAAGAAAGGCAGAAGAAATTACAATTTTAACATAGAAAAATGCAGAAGAAATTACAATTTGAACATGAAGAAAGGCAGAAGAAATTACAATTTTAACATAGAAAAATGCAGAAGAAATTACAATTTGAACATGAAGAAAGGCAGAAGAAATTACAATTTTAACATGAAGAAAGGCAGAAGAAATTACAATTTTAACATAGAAAAATGCAGAAGAAATTACAATTTGAACATGAAGAAAGGCAGAAGAAATTACAATTTGAACATGAAGAAAGGCAGAAGAAATTACAATTTGAAAATGAAGAAAGGCAGAAGAAATTACAATTTGAACATGAAGAAAGGCAGAAGAAATTACAATTTTAACATAGAAAAATGCAGAAGAAATTACAATTTGAACATGAAGAAAGGCAGAAGAAATTACAATTTTAACATAGAAAAATGCAGAAGAAATTACAATTTGAACATGAAGAAAGGCAGAAGAAATTACAATTTTAACATGAAGAAAGGCAGAAGAAATTACAATTTTAACATGAAGAAAGGCAGAAGAAATTACAATTTGAACATGAAGAAAGGCAGAAGAAATTACAATTTTAACATAGAAAAATGCAGAAGAAATTACAATTTGAACATGAAGAAAGGCAGAAGAAATTACAATTTTAACATAGAAAAATGCAGAAGAAATTACAATTTGAACATGAAGAAAGGCAGAAGAAATTACAATTTGAACATGAAGAAAGGCAGAAGAAATTACAATTTTAACATAGAAAAATGCAGAAGAAATTAAAATTTTAACATGAAGAAAGGCAGAAGAAATTACAATTTTAACATAGAAAAATGCAGAAGAAATTACAATTTGAACATGAAGAAAGGCAGAAGAAATTACAATTTGAACATGAAGAAAGGCAGAAGAAATTACAATTTTAACATAGAAAAATGCAGAAGAAATTAAAATTTTAACATGAAGAAAGGCAGAAGAAATTACAATTTGAACATAGAAAAATGCAGAAGAAATTACAATTTTAACATAGAAAAATGCAGAAGAAATTACGATTTGAACATGAAGAAAGGCAGAAGAAATTACAATTTTAACATAGAAAAATGCAGAAGAAATTACAATTTGAACATGAAGAAAGGCAGAAGAAATTACAATTTTAACATGAAGAAAGGCAGAAGAAATTACAATTTTAACATGAAGAAAGGCAGAAGAAATTACAATTTGAACATGAAGAAAGGCAGAAGAAATTACAATTTGAACATAGAAAAATGCAGAAGAAATTACAATTTGAACATGAAGAAAGGCAGAAGAAATTACAATTTTAACATAGAAAAATGCAGAAGAAATTACAATTTGAAAATGAAGAAAGGCAGAAGAAATTACAATTTGAACATGAAGAAAGGCAGAAGAAATTACAATTTGAACATGAAGAAAGGCAGAAGAAATTAAAATTTTAACATAGAAAAATGCAGAAGAAATTACAATTTGAACATGAAGAAAGGCAGAAGAAATTACAATTTTAACATAGAAAAATGCAGAAGAAATTACAATTTTAACATAGAAAAATGCAGAAGAAATTACAATTTGAACATGAAGAAAGGCAGAAGAAATTACAATTTTAACATAGAAAAATGCAGAAGAAATTACAATTTGAACATGAAGAAAGGCAGAAGAAATTACAATTTGAACATGAAGAAAGGCAGAAGAAATTACAATTTTAACATAGAAAAATGCAGAAGAAATTACAATTTGAACATGAAGAAAGGCAGAAGAAATTACAATTTTAACATAGAAAAATGCAGAAGAAATTACAATTTGAACATGAAGAAAGGCAGAAGAAATTACAATTTTAACATAGAAAAATGCAGAAGAAATTACAATTTGAACATGAAGAAAGGCAGAAGAAATTACAATTTGAACATGAAGAAAGGCAGAAGAAATTACAATTTGAAAATGAAGAAAGGCAGAAGAAATTACAATTTGAACATGAAGAAAGGCAGAAGAAATTACAATTTTAACATAGAAAAATGCAGAAGAAATTACAATTTGAACATGAAGAAAGGCAGAAGAAATTACAATTTTAACATAGAAAAATGCAGAAGAAATTACAATTTGAACATGAAGAAAGGCAGAAGAAATTACAATTTTAACATGAAGAAAGGCAGAAGAAATTACAATTTTAACATGAAGAAAGGCAGAAGAAATTACAATTTGAACATGAAGAAAGGCAGAAGAAATTACAATTTTAACATAGAAAAATGCAGAAGAAATTACAATTTGAACATGAAGAAAGGCAGAAGAAATTACAATTTTAACATAGAAAAATGCAGAAGAAATTACAATTTGAACATGAAGAAAGGCAGAAGAAATTACAATTTGAACATGAAGAAAGGCAGAAGAAATTACAATTTTAACATAGAAAAATGCAGAAGAAATTACAATTTGAACATGAAGAAAGGCAGAAGAAATTACAATTTGAACATGAAGAAAGGCAGAAGAAATTACAATTTTAACATAGAAAAATGCAGAAGAAATTACAATTTGAACATGAAGAAAGGCAGAAGAAATTACAATTTTAACATAGAAAAATGCAGAAGAAATTACAATTTGAACATGAAGAAAGGCAGAAGAAATTACAATTTTAACATAGAAAAATGCAGAAGAAATTACAATTTGAACATGAAGAAAGGCAGAAGAAATTACAATTTGAACATGAAGAAAGGCAGAAGAAATTACAATTTGAAAATGAAGAAAGGCAGAAGAAATTACAATTTGAACATGAAGAAAGGCAGAAGAAATTACAATTTTAACATAGAAAAATGCAGAAGAAATTACAATTTGAACATGAAGAAAGGCAGAAGAAATTACAATTTTAACATAGAAAAATGCAGAAGAAATTACAATTTTAACATAGAAAAATGCAGAAGAAATTACAATTTGAACATGAAGAAAGGCAGAAGAAATTACAATTTTAACATAGAAAAATGCAGAAGAAATTACAATTTGAACATGAAGAAAGGCAGAAGAAATTACAATTTGAACATGAAGAAAGGCAGAAGAAATTACAATTTTAACATAGAAAAATGCAGAAGAAATTACAATTTGAACATGAAGAAAGGCAGAAGAAATTACAATTTTAACATAGAAAAATGCAGAAGAAATTACAATTTGAACATGAAGAAAGGCAGAAGAAATTACAATTTTAACATAGAAAAATGCAGAAGAAATTACAATTTGAACATGAAGAAAGGCAGAAGAAATTACAATTTGAACATGAAGAAAGGCAGAAGAAATTACAATTTGAAAATGAAGAAAGGCAGAAGAAATTACAATTTGAACATGAAGAAAGGCAGAAGAAATTACAATTTTAACATAGAAAAATGCAGAAGAAATTACAATTTGAACATGAAGAAAGGCAGAAGAAATTACAATTTTAACATAGAAAAATGCAGAAGAAATTACAATTTGAACATGAAGAAAGGCAGAAGAAATTACAATTTTAACATGAAGAAAGGCAGAAGAAATTACAATTTTAACATGAAGAAAGGCAGAAGAAATTACAATTTGAACATGAAGAAAGGCAGAAGAAATTACAATTTTAACATAGAAAAATGCAGAAGAAATTACAATTTGAACATGAAGAAAGGCAGAAGAAATTACAATTTTAACATAGAAAAATGCAGAAGAAATTACAATTTGAACATGAAGAAAGGCAGAAGAAATTACAATTTGAACATGAAGAAAGGCAGAAGAAATTACAATTTTAACATAGAAAAATGCAGAAGAAATTACAATTTGAACATGAAGAAAGGCAGAAGAAATTACAATTTGAACATGAAGAAAGGCAGAAGAAATTACAATTTTAACATAGAAAAATGCAGAAGAAATTAAAATTTTAACATGAAGAAAGGCAGAAGAAATTACAATTTGAACATAGAAAAATGCAGAAGAAATTACAATTTTAACATGAAGAAAGGCAGAAGAAATTACAATTTTAACATAGAAAAATGCAGAAGAAATTACAATTTGAACATGAAGAAAGGCAGAAGAAATTACAATTTTAACATGAAGAAAGGCAGAAGAAATTACAATTTTAACATAGAAAAATGCAGAAGAAATTACAATTTGAACATGAAGAAAGGCAGAAGAAATTACAATTTTAACATAGAAAAATGCAGAAGAAATTACAATTTGAACATGAAGAAAGGCAGAAGAAATTACAATTTGAACATGAAGAAAGGCAGAAGAAATTACAATTTGAACATGAAGAAAGGCAGAAGAAATTACAATTTGAACATGAAGAAAGGCAGAAGAAATTACAATTTGAAAATGAAGAAAGGCAGAAGAAATTACAATTTGAACATGAAGAAAGGCAGAAGTAATTACAATTTGAACATGAAGAAAGGCAGAAGAAATTACAATTTTAACATGAAGAAAGGCAGAAGAAATTACAATTTTAACATAGAAAAATGCAGAAGAAATTACAATTTGAACATGAAGAAAGGCAGAAGAAATTACAATTTGAACATGAAGAAAGGCAGAAGAAATTACAATTTGAACATGAAGAAAGGCAGAAGAAATTACAATTTGAAAATGAAGAAAGGCAGAAGAAATTACAATTTGAACATGAAGAAAGGCAGAAGAAATTACAATTTTAACATAGAAAAATGCAGAAGAAATTATAATTTGAACATGAAGAAAGGCAGAAGAAATTACAATTTTAACATAGAAAAATGCAGAAGAAATTACAATTTGAACATGAAGAAAGGCAGAAGAAATTACAATTTTAACATAGAAAAATGCAGAAGAAATTACAATTTGAACATGAAGAAAGGCAGAAGAAATTACAATTTGAACATGAAGAAAGGCAGAAGAAATTACAATTTTAACATAGAAAAATGCAGAAGAAATTACAATTTGAACATGAAGAAAGGCAGAAGAAATTACAATTTTAACATAGAAAAATGCAGAAGAAATTACAATTTGAACATGAAGAAAGGCAGAAGAAATTACAATTTTTACATAGAAAAATGCAGAAGAAATTACAATTTGAACATGAAGAAAGGCAGAAGAAATTACAATTTGAACATGAAGAAAGGCAGAAGAAATTACAATTTTAACATAGAAAAATGCAGAAGAAATTACAATTTGAACATGAAAAAAGGCAGAAGAAATTACAATTTGAACATGAAGAAAGGCAGAAGAAATTACAATTTGAACATGAAGAAAGGCAGAAGAAATTACAATTTGAAAATGAAGAAAGGCAGAAGAAATTACAATTTGAACATGAAGAAAGGCAGAAGAAATTACAATTTTAACATAGAAAAATGCAGAAGAAATTACAATTTGAACATGAAGAAAGGCAGAAGAAATTACAATTTTAACATAGAAAAATGCAGAAGAAATTACAATTTGAACATGAAGAAAGGCAGAAGAAATTACAATTTTAACATGAAGAAAGGCAGAAGAAATTACAATTTTAACATGAAGAAAGGCAGAAGAAATTACAATTTGAACATGAAGAAAGGCAGAAGAAATTACAATTTTAACATAGAAAAATGCAGAAGAAATTACAATTTGAACATGAAGAAAGGCAGAAGAAATTACAATTTTAACATAGAAAAATGCAGAAGAAATTACAATTTGAACATGAAGAAAGGCAGAAGAAATTACAATTTGAACATGAAGAAAGGCAGAAGAAATTACAATTTTAACATAGAAAAATGCAGAAGAAATTAAAATTTTAACATGAAGAAAGGCAGAAGAAATTACAATTTTAACATAGAAAAATGCAGAAGAAATTACAATTTGAACATGAAGAAAGGCAGAAGAAATTACAATTTGAACATGAAGAAAGGCAGAAGAAATTACAATTTTAACATAGAAAAATGCAGAAGAAATTACAATTTGAACATGAAGAAAGGCAGAAGAAATTACAATTTGAACATGAAGAAAGGCAGAAGAAATTACAATTTTAACATAGAAAAATGCAGAAGAAATTACAATTTGAACATGAAGAAAGGCAGAAGAAATTACAATTTTAACATAGAAAAATGCAGAAGAAATTACAATTTGAACATGAAGAAAGGCAGAAGAAATTACAATTTGAACATGAAGAAAGGCAGAAGAAATTACAATTTGAACATGAAGAAAGGCAGAAGAAATTACAATTTTAACATGAAGAAAGGCAGAAGAAATTAAAATTTTAACATGAAGAAAGGCAGAAGAAATTACAATTTTAACATAGAAAAATGCAGAAGAAATTACAATTTGAACATGAAGAAAGGCAGAAGAAATTACAATTTGAACATGAAGAAAGGCAGAAGAAATTACAATTTTAACATAGAAAAATGCAGAAGAAATTACAATTTGAACATGAAGAAAGGCAGAAGAAATTACAATTTTAACATAGAAAAATGCAGAAGAAATTACAATTTGAACATGAAGAAAGGCAGAAGAAATTACAATTTGAACATGAAGAAAGGCAGAAGAAATTACAATTTGAACATGAAGAAAGGCAGAAGAAATTACAATTTTAACATAGAAAAATGCAGAAGAAATTACAATTTGAACATGAAGAAAGGCAGAAGAAATTACAATTTGAACATGAAGAAAGGCAGAAGAAATTACAATTTTAACATAGAAAAATGCAGAAGAAATTACAATTTGAACATGAAGAAAGGCAGAAGAAATTACAATTTGAACATGAAGAAAGGCAGAAGAAATTACAATTTTAACATAGAAAAATGCAGAAGAAATTACAATTTGAACATGAAGAAAGGCAGAAGAAATTACAATTTTAACATAGAAAAATGCAGAAGAAATTACAATTTGAACATGAAGAAAGGCAGAAGAAATTACAATTTGAACATGAAGAAAGGCAGAAGAAATTACAATTTGAACATGAAGAAAGGCAGAAGAAATTACAATTTGAACATGAAGAAAGGCAGAAGAAATTAAAATTTTAACATGAAGAAAGGCAGAAGAAATTACAATTTTAACATAGAAAAATGCAGAAGAAATTACAATTTGAACATGAAGAAAGGCAGAAGAAATTACAATTTGAACATGAAGAAAGGCAGAAGAAATTACAATTTTAACATAGAAAAATGCAGAAGAAATTACAATTTGAACATGAAGAAAGGCAGAAGAAATTACAATTTTAACATAGAAAAATGCAGAAGAAATTACAATTTGAACATGAAGAAAGGCAGAAGAAATTACAATTTGAACATGAAGAAAGGCAGAAGAAATTACAATTTGAACATGAAGAAAGGCAGAAGAAATTACAATTTTAACATAGAAAAATGCAGAAGAAATTACAATTTGAACATGAAGAAAGGCAGAAGAAATTACAATTTGAACATGAAGAAAGGCAGAAGAAATTACAATTTTAACATAGAAAAATGCAGAAGAAATTACAATTTGAACATGAAGAAAGGCAGAAGAAATTACAATTTTAACATGAAGAAAGGCAGAAGAAATTACAATTTTAACATAGAAAAATGCAGAAGAAATTACAATTTGAACATGAAGAAAGGCAGAAGAAATTACAATTTGAACATGAAGAAAGGCAGAAGAAATTACAATTTGAACATGAAGAAAGGCAGAAGAAATTACAATTTGAAAATGAAGAAAGGCAGAAGAAATTACAATTTGAACATGAAGAAAGGCAGAAGAAATTACAATTTTAACATAGAAAAATGCAGAAGAAATTATAATTTGAACATGAAGAAAGGCAGAAGAAATTACAATTTTAACATAGAAAAATGCAGAAGAAATTACAATTTGAACATGAAGAAAGGCAGAAGAAATTACAATTTGAACATGAAGAAAGGCAGAAGAAATTACAATTTTAACATGAAGAAAGGCAGAAGAAATTACAATTTGAACATGAAGAAAGGCAGAAGAAATTACAATTTGAACATGAAGAAAGGCAGAAGAAATTACAATTTTAACATGAAGAAAGGCAGAAGAAATTACAATTTTAACATAGAAAAATGCAGAAGAAATTACAATTTGAACATGAAGAAAGGCAGAAGAAATTACAATTTGAACATGAAGAAAGGCAGAAGAAATTACAATTTGAAAATGAAGAAAGGCAGAAGAAATTACAATTTGAACATGAAGAAAGGCAGAAGAAATTACAATTTTAACATAGAAAAATGCAGAAGAAATTATAATTTGAACATGAAGAAAGGCAGAAGAAATTACAATTTTAACATAGAAAAATGCAGAAGAAATTACAATTTGAACATGAAGAAAGGCAGAAGAAATTACAATTTGAACATGAAGAAAGGCAGAAGAAATTACAATTTTAACATAGAAAAATGCAGAAGAAATTACAATTTGAACATGAAGAAAGGCAGAAGAAATTACAATTTTAACATAGAAAAATGCAGAAGAAATTACAATTTGAACATGAAGAAAGGCAGAAGAAATTACAATTTTAACATAGAAAAATGCAGAAGAAATTACAATTTGAACATGAAGAAAGGCAGAAGAAATTACAATTTGAACATGAAGAAAGGCAGAAGAAATTACAATTTTAACATGAAGAAAGGCAGAAGAAATTACAATTTTAACATAGAAAAATGCAGAAGAAATTACAATTTGAACATGAAGAAAGGCAGAAGAAATTACAATTTGAACATGAAGAAAGGCAGAAGAAATTACAATTTGAACATGAAGAAAGGCAGAAGAAATTACAATTTGAAAATGAAGAAAGGCAGAAGAAATTACAATTTGAACATGAAGAAAGGCAGAAGAAATTACAATTTTAACATAGAAAAATGCAGAAGAAATTATAATTTGAACATGAAGAAAGGCAGAAGAAATTACAATTTTAACATAGAAAAATGCAGAAGAAATTACAATTTGAACATGAAGAAAGGCAGAAGAAATTACAATTTGAACATGAAGAAAGGCAGAAGAAATTACAATTTTAACATGAAGAAAGGCAGAAGAAATTACAATTTGAACATGAAGAAAGGCAGAAGAAATTACAATTTGAACATGAAGAAAGGCAGAAGAAATTACAATTTTAACATGAAGAAAGGCAGAAGAAATTACAATTTTAACATAGAAAAATGCAGAAGAAATTACAATTTGAACATGAAGAAAGGCAGAAGAAATTACAATTTGAACATGAAGAAAGGCAGAAGAAATTACAATTTGAACATGAAGAAAGGCAGAAGAAATTACAATTTGAACATGAAGAAAGGCAGAAGAAATTACAATTTTAACATAGAAAAATGCAGAAGAAATTACAATTTGAACATGAAGAAAGGCAGAAGAAATTACAATTTTAACATAGAAAAATGCAGAAGAAATTACAATTTGAACATGAAGAAAGGCAGAAGAAATTACAATTTTAACATAGAAAAATGCAGAAGAAATTACAATTTGAACATGAAGAAAGGCAGAAGAAATTACAATTTTAACATAGAAAAATGCAGAAGAAATTACAATTTGAACATGAAGAAAGGCAGAAGAAATTACAATTTGAAAATGAAGAAAGGCAGAAGAAATTACAATTTGAACATGAAGAAAGGCAGAAGAAATTACAATTTTAACATAGAAAAATGCAGAAGAAATTACAATTTGAACATGAAGAAAGGCAGAAGAAATTACAATTTTAACATAGAAAAATGCAGAAGAAATTACAATTTGAACATGAAGAAAGGCAGAAGAAATTACAATTTGAACATGAAGAAAGGCAGAAGAAATTACAATTTTAACATGAAGAAAGGCAGAAGAAATTACAATTTGAACATGAAGAAAGGCAGAAGAAATTACAATTTGAACATGAAGAAAGGCAGAAGAAATTACAATTTTAACATGAAGAAAGGCAGAAGAAATTACAATTTTAACATAGAAAAATGCAGAAGAAATTACAATTTGAACATGAAGAAAGGCAGAAGAAATTACAATTTGAACATGAAGAAAGGCAGAAGAAATTACAATTTGAAAATGAAGAAAGGCAGAAGAAATTACAATTTGAACATGAAGAAAGGCAGAAGAAATTACAATTTTAACATAGAAAAATGCAGAAGAAATTACAATTTGAACATGAAGAAAGGCAGAAGAAATTACAATTTTAACATAGAAAAATGCAGAAGAAATTACAATTTGAACATGAAGAAAGGCAGAAGAAATTACAATTTTAACATAGAAAAATGCAGAAGAAATTACAATTTGAACATGAAGAAAGGCAGAAGAAATTACAATTTGAACATGAAGAAAGGCAGAAGAAATTACAATTTGAACATGAAGAAAGGCAGAAGAAATTACAATTTGAACATGAAGAAAGGCAGAAGAAATTACAATTTGAACATGAAGAAAGGCAGAAGAAATTACAATTTGAACATGAAGAAAGGCAGAAGAAATTACAATTTGAAAATGAAGAAAGGCAGAAGAAATTACAATTTGAACATGAAGAAAGGCAGAAGAAATTACAATTTTAACATGAAGAAAGGCAGAAGAAATTACAATTTGAACATGAAGAAAGGCAGAAGAAATTACAATTTGAACATGAAGAAAGGCAGAAGAAATTACAATTTTAACATGAAGAAAGGCAGAAGAAATTACAATTTGAACATGAAGAAAGGCAGAAGAAATTACAATTTGAACATGAAGAAAGGCAGAAGAAATTACAATTTTAACATAGAAAAATGCAGAAGAAATTACAATTTGAACATGAAGAAAGGCAGAAGAAATTACAATTTGAACATGAAGAAAGGCAGAAGAAATTACAATTTTAACATGAAGAAAGGCAGAAGAAATTACAATTTGAACATGAAGAAAGGCAGAAGAAATTACAATTTGAACATGAAGAAAGGCAGAAGAAATTACAATTTTAACATGAAGAAAGGCAGAAGAAATTACAATTTTTACATAGAAAAATGCAGAAGAAATTACAATTTGAACATGAAGAAAGGCAGAAGAAATTACAATTTGAACATGAAGAAAGGCAGAAGAAATTACAATTTGAACATGAAGAAAGGCAGAAGAAATTACAATTTGAAAATGAAGAAAGGCAGAAGAAATTACAATTTGAACATGAAGAAAGGCAGAAGAAATTACAATTTTAACATAGAAAAATGCAGAAGAAATTACAATTTGAACATGAAGAAAGGCAGAAGAAATTACAATTTTAACATAGAAAAATGCAGAAGAAATTATAATTTGAACATGAAGAAAGGCAGAAGAAATTACAATTTGAACATGAAGAAAGGCAGAAGAAATTACAATTTTAACATGAAGAAAGGCAGAAGAAATTACAATTTGAACATGAAGAAAGGCAGAAGAAATTACAATTTTAACATGAAGAAAGGCAGAAGAAATTACAATTTGAAAATGAAGAAAGGCAGAAGAAATTACAATTTGAACATGAAGAAAGGCAGAAGAAATTACAATTTTAACATAGAAAAATGCAGAAGAAATTACAATTTGAACATGAAGAAAGGCAGAAGAAATTACAATTTTTACATAGAAAAATGCAGAAGAAATTACAATTTGAACATGAAGAAAGGCAGAAGAAATTACAATTTGAACATGAAGAAAGGCAGAAGAAATTACAATTTTAACATAGAAAAATGCAGAAGAAATTACAATTTGAACATGAAAAAAGGCAGAAGAAATTACAATTTGAACATGAAGAAAGGCAGAAGAAATTACAATTTGAACATGAAGAAAGGCAGAAGAAATTACAATTTGAAAATGAAGAAAGGCAGAAGAAATTACAATTTGAACATGAAGAAAGGCAGAAGAAATTACAATTTTAACATAGAAAAATGCAGAAGAAATTACAATTTGAACATGAAGAAAGGCAGAAGAAATTACAATTTTAACATAGAAAAATGCAGAAGAAATTACAATTTGAACATGAAGAAAGGCAGAAGAAATTACAATTTTAACATGAAGAAAGGCAGAAGAAATTACAATTTTAACATGAAGAAAGGCAGAAGAAATTACAATTTGAACATGAAGAAAGGCAGAAGAAATTACAATTTTAACATAGAAAAATGCAGAAGAAATTACAATTTGAACATGAAGAAAGGCAGAAGAAATTACAATTTTAACATAGAAAAATGCAGAAGAAATTACAATTTGAACATGAAGAAAGGCAGAAGAAATTACAATTTGAACATGAAGAAAGGCAGAAGAAATTACAATTTTAACATAGAAAAATGCAGAAGAAATTAAAATTTTAACATGAAGAAAGGCAGAAGAAATTACAATTTGAACATGAAGAAAGGCAGAAGAAATTACAATTTGAACATAAAGAAAGGCAGAAGAAATTACAATTTGAACATGAAGAAAGGCAGAAGAAATTACAATTTGAAAATGAAGAAAGGCAGAAGAAATTACAATTTGAACATGAAGAAAGGCAGAAGAAATTACAATTTTAACATAGAAAAATGCAGAAGAAATTACAATTTGAACATGAAGAAAGGCAGAAGAAATTACAATTTTAACATAGAAAAATGCAGAAGAAATTACAATTTGAACATGAAGAAAGGCAGAAGAAATTACAATTTTAACATGAAGAAAGGCAGAAGAAATTACAATTTTAACATGAAGAAAGGCAGAAGAAATTACAATTTGAACATGAAGAAAGGCAGAAGAAATTACAATTTTAACATAGAAAAATGCAGAAGAAATTACAATTTGAACATGAAGAAAGGCAGAAGAAATTACAATTTTAACATAGAAAAATGCAGAAGAAATTACAATTTGAACATGAAGAAAGGCAGAAGAAATTACAATTTGAACATGAAGAAAGGCAGAAGAAATTACAATTTTAACATAGAAAAATGCAGAAGAAATTAAAATTTTAACATGAAGAAAGGCAGAAGAAATTACTATTTGAACATGAAGAAAGGCAGAAGAAATTACAATTTTAACATAGAAAAATGCAGAAGAAATTACAATTTGAACATGAAGAAAGGCAGAAGAAATTACAATTTTAACATAGAAAAATGCAGAAGAAATTACAATTTGAACATGAAGAAAGGCAGAAGAAATTACAATTTGAACATGAAGAAAGGCAGAAGAAATTACAATTTGAACATGAAGAAAGGCAGAAGAAATTACAATTTTAACATAGAAAAATGCAGAAGAAATTACAATTTGAACATGAAGAAAGGCAGAAGAAATTACAATTTGAACATGAAGAAAGGCAGAAGAAATTACAATTTTAACATAGAAAAATGCAGAAGAAATTACAATTTGAACATGAAGAAAGGCAGAAGAAATTACAATTTGAACATAGAAAAATGCAGAAGAAATTACAATTTGAACATGAAGAAAGGCAGTAGAAATTACAATTTGAACATGAAGAAAGGCAGAAGAAATTACAATTTGAACATGAAGAAAGGCAGAAGAAATTACAATTTGAAAATGAAGAAAGGCAGAAGAAATTACAATTTGAACATGAAGAAAGGCAGAAGAAATTAAAATTTTAACATGAAGAAAGGCAGAAGAAATTACAATTTGAACATGAAGAAAGGCAGAAGAAATTACAATTTTAACATAGAAAAATGCAGAAGAAATTACAATTTGAACATGAAGAAAGGCAGAAGAAATTACAATTTTAACATAGAAAAATGCAGCAGAAATTACAATTTGAACATGAAGAAAGGCAGAAGAAATTACAATTTGAACATGAAGAAAGGCAGAAGATTTTACAATTTGAACATGAAGAAAGGCAGAAGAAATTACAATTTTAACATAGAAAAATGCAGAAGAAATTACAATTTGAACATGAAGAAAGGCAGAAGAAATTACAATTTTAACATAGAAAAATGCAGCAGAAATTACAATTTGAACATGAAGAAAGGCAGAAGAAATTACAATTTGAACATGAAGAAAGGCAGAAGAAATTACAATTTGAACATGAAGAAAGGCAGAAGAAATTACAATTTTAACATAGAAAAATGCAGAAGAAATTACAATTTGAACATGAAGAAAGGCAGAAGAAATTACAATTTGAACATGAAGAAAGGCAGAAGAAATTACAATTTGAACATGAAGAAAGGCAGAAGAAATTACAATTTTAACATAGAAAAATGCAGAAGAAATTACAATTTGAACATGAAGAAAGGCAGAAGAAATTACAATTTTAACATAGAAAAATGCAGAAGAAATTACAATTTGAACATGAAGAAAGGCAGAAGAAATTACAATTTTAACATAGAAAAATGCAGAAGAAATTACAATTTGAACATGAAGAAAGGCAGAAGAAATTACAATTTGAACATGAAGAAAGGCAGAAGAAATTACAATTTTAACATAGAAAAATGCAGAAGAAATTACAATTTGAACATGAAGAAAGGCAGAAGAAATTACAATTTTAACATAGAAAAATGCAGAAGAAATTACAATTTGAACATGAAGAAAGGCAGAAGAAATTACAATTTTAACATAGAAAAATGCAGAAGAAATTACAATTTGAACATGAAGAAAGGCAGAAGAAATTACAATTTTAACATGAAGGAAGGCAGAAGAAATTACAATTTTAACATAGAAAAATGCAGAAGAAATTACAATTTGAACATGAAGAAAGGCAGAAGAAATTACAATTTTAACATGAAGAAAGGCAGAAGAAATTACAATTTTAACATAGAAAAATGCAGAAGAAATTACAATTTGAACATGAAGAAAGGCAGAAGAAATTACAATTTTAATATGAAGAAAGGCAGGAGAAATTACAATTTGAAAATGAAGAAAGGCAGAAGAAATTACAATTTGAACATGAAGAAAGGCAGAAGAAATTACAATTTTAACATAGAAAAATGCAGAAGAAATTACAATTTGAACATGAAGAAAGGCAGAAGAAATTACAATTTTAACATAGAAAAATGCAGAAGAAATTACAATTTGAACATGAAGAAAGGCAGAAGAAATTACAATTTTAACATGAAGAAATGCAGAAGAAATTACAATTTTAACATGAAGAAAGGCAGAAGAAATTACAATTTGAACATGAAGAAAGGCAGAAGAAATTACAATTTTAACATAGAAAAATGCAGAAGAAATTACAATTTGAACATGAAGAAAGGCAGAAGAAATTACAATTTTAACATAGAAAAATGCAGAAGAAATTACAATTTGAACATGAAGAAAGGCAGAAGAAATTACAATTTTAACATAGAAAAATGCAGAAGAAATTACAATTTGAACATGAAGAAAGGCAGAAGAAATTACAATTTGAACATGAAGAAAGGCAGAAGAAATTACAATTTTAACATAGAAAAATGCAGAAGAAATTACAATTTGAACATGAAGAAAGGCAGAAGAAATTACAATTTTAACATAGAAAAATGCAGAAGAAATTACAATTTGAACATGAAGAAAGGCAGAAGAAATTACAATTTTAACATAGAAAAATGCAGAAGAAATTACAATTTGAACATGAAGAAAGGCAGAAGAAATTACAATTTGAACATGAAGAAAGGCAGAAGAAATTACAATTTTAACATAGAAAAATGCAGAAGAAATTACAATTTGAACATGAAGAAAGGCAGAAGAAATTACAATTTTAACATGAAGAAAGGCAGAAGAAATTACAATTTTAACATAGAAAAATGCAGAAGAAATTACAATTTGAACATGAAGAAAGGCAGAAGAAATTACAATTTTAACATGAAGAAAGGCAGAAGAAATTACAATTTGAAAATGAAGAAAGGCAGAAGAAATTACAATTTGAACATGAAGAAAGGCAGAAGAAATTACAATTTTAACATAGAAAAATGCAGAAGAAATTACAATTTGAACATGAAGAAAGGCAGAAGAAATTACAATTTTAACATAGAAAAATGCAGAAGAAATTACAATTTGAACATGAAGAAAGGCAGAAGAAATTACAATTTTAACATGAAGAAAGGCAGAAGAAATTACAATTTTAACATGAAGAAAGGCAGAAGAAATTACAATTTGAACATGAAGAAAGGCAGAAGAAATTACAATTTTAACATAGAAAAATGCAGAAGAAATTACAATTTGAACATGAAGAAAGGCAGAAGAAATTACAATTTTAACATAGAAAAATGCAGAAGAAATTACAATTTGAACATGAAGAAAGGCAGAAGAAATTACAATTTTAACATAGAAAAATGCAGAAGAAATTACAATTTGAACATGAAGAAAGGCAGAAGAAATTACAATTTTAACATAGAAAAATGCAGAAGAAATTACAATTTGAACATGAAGAAAGGCAGAAGAAATTACAATTTTAACATGAAGAAAGGCAGAAGAAATTACAATTTGAACATGAAGAAAGGCAGAAGAAATTACAATTTTAACATGAAGAAAGGCAGAAGAAATTACAATTTTAACATGAAGAAAGGCAGAAGAAATTACAATTTGAACATGAAGAAAGGCAGAAGAAATTACAATTTTAACATAGAAAAATGCAGAAGAAATTACAATTTTAACATAGAAAAATGCAGAAGAAATTACAATTTGAACATGAAGAAAGGCAGAAGAAATTACAATTTTAACATAGAAAAATGCAGAAGAAATTACAATTTGAACATGAAGAAAGGCAGAAGAAATTACAATTTGAACATGAAGAAAGGCAGAAGAAATTACAATTTGAACATGAAGAAAGGCAAAAGAAATTACAATTTTAACATAGAAAAATGCAGAAGAAATTACAATTTGAACATGAAGAAAGGCAGAAGAAATTACAATTTTAACATAGAAAAATGCAGAAGAAATTACAATTTGAACATGAAGAAAGGCAGAAGAAATTACAATTTTAACATGAAGAAAGGCAGAAGAAATTACAATTTTAACATAGAAAAATGCAGAAGAAATTACAATTTGAACATGAAGAAAGGCAGAAGAAATTACAATTTGAACATGAAGAAAGGCAGAAGAAATTACAATTTGAACATGAAGAAAGGCAGAAGAAATTACAATTTGAAAATGAAGAAAGGCAGAAGAAATTACAATTTGAACATGAAGAAAGGCAGAAGAAATTACAATTTGAACATGAAGAAAGGCAGAAGAAATTACAATTTTAACATGAAGAAAGGCAGAAGAAATTACAATTTTAACATAGTAAAATGCAGAAGAAATTACAATTTGAACATGAAGAAAGGCAGAAGAAATTACAATTTGAACATGAAGAAAGGCAGAAGAAATTACAATTTGAACATGAAGAAAGGCAGAAGAAATTACAATTTGAAAATGAAGAAAGGCAGAAGAAATTACAATTTGAACATGAAGAAAGGCAGAAGAAATTACAATTTTAACATAGAAAAATGCAGAAGAAATTACAATTTGAACATGAAGAAAGGCAGAAGAAATTACAATTTTAACAACGAAAAATGCAGAAGAAATTACAATTTGAACATGAAGAAAGGCAGAAGAAATTACAATTTGAACATGAAGAAAGGCAGAAGAAATTACAATTTTAACATAGAAAAATGCAGAAGAAATTACAATTTGAACATGAAGAAAGGCAGAAGAAATTATAATTTTAACATAGAAAAATGCAGAAGAAATTACAATTTGAACATGAAGAAAGGCAGAAGAAATTACAATTTTAACATAGAAAACTGCAGAAGAAATTACAATTTGAACATGAAGAAAGGCAGAAGAAATTACAATTTGAACATGAAGAAAGGCAGAAGAAATTACAATTTTAACATAGAAAAATGCAGAAGAAATTACAATTTGAACATGAAGAAAGGCAGAAGAAATTACAATTTTAACATAGAAAAATGCAGCAGAAATTACAATTTGAACATGAAGAAAGGCAGAAGAAATTACAATTTTAACATGAAGAAAGGCAGAAGAAATTACAATTTTAACATAGAAAAATGCAGAAGAAATTACAATTTGAACATGAAGAAAGGCAGAAGAAATTACAATTTTAACATGAAGAAAGGCAGAAGAAATTACAATTTGAAAATGAAGAAAGGCAGAAGAAATTACAATTTGAACATGAAGAAAGGCAGAAGAAATTACAATTTTAACATAGAAAAATGCAGAAGAAATTACAATTTGAACATGAAGAAAGGCAGAAGAAATTAAAATTTTAACATAGAAAAATGCAGAAGAAATTACAATTTGAACATGAAGAAAGGCAGAAGAAATTACAATTTTAACATGAAGAAAGGCAGAAGAAATTACAATTTTAACATAGAAAACTGCAGAAGAAATTACAATTTGAACATGAAGAAAGGCAGAAGAAATTACAATTTGAACATGAAGAAAGGCAGAAGAAATTACAATTTTAACATAGAAAAATGCAGAAGAAATTACAATTTGAACATGAAGAAAGGCAGAAGAAATTAGAATTTTAACATAGAAAAATGCAGAAGAAATTACAATTTGAACATGAAGAAAGGCAGAAGAAATTACAATTTTAACATGAAGAAAGGCAGAAGAAATTACAATTTTAACATAGAAAAATGCAGAAGAAATTACAATTTGAACATGAAGAAAGGCAGAAGAAATTACAATTTTAACATGAAGAAAGGCAGAAGAAATTACAATTTGAAAATGAAGAAAGGCAGAAGAAATTACAATTTGAACATGAAGAAAGGCAGAAGAAATTACAATTTTAACATAGAAAAATGCAGAAGAAATTACAATTTGAACATGAAGAAAGGCAGAAGAAATTACAATTTTAACATAGAAAAATGCAGAAGAAATTACAATTTGAACATGAAGAAAGGCAGAAGAAATTACAATTTTAACATGAAGAAAGGCAGAAGAAATTACAATTTTAACATAGAAAACTGCAGAAGAAATTACAATTTGAACATGAAGAAAGGCAGAAGAAATTACAATTTGAACATGAAGAAAGGCAGAAGAAATTACAATTTTAACATAGAAAAATGCAGAAGAAATTACAATTTGAACATGAAGAAAGGCAGAAGAAATTAGAATTTTAACATAGAAAAATGCAGAAGAAATTACAATTTGAACATGAAGAAAGGCAGAAGAAATTACAATTTTAACATGAAGAAAGGCAGAAGAAATTACAATTTTAACATAGAAAAATGCAGAAGAAATTACAATTTGAACATGAAGAAAGGCAGAAGAAATTACAATTTTAACATGAAGAAAGGCAGAAGAAATTACAATTTGAACATGAAGAAAGGCAGAAGAAATTACAATTTGAACATGAAGAAAGGCAGAAGAAATTACAATTTTAACATAGAAAAATGCAGAAGAAATTACAATTTGAACATGAAGAAAGGCAGAAGAAATTACAATTTTAACATAGAAAAATGCAGAAGAAATTACAATTTGAACATGAAGAAAGGCAGAAGAAATTACAATTTTAACATGAAGAAAGGCAGAAGAAATTACAATTTTAACATGAAGAAAGGCAGAAGAAATTACAATTTGAACATGAAGAAAGGCAGAAGAAATTACAATTTTAACATAGAAAAATGCAGAAGAAATTACAATTTGAACATGAAGAAAGGCAGAAGAAATTACAATTTTAACATAGAAAAATGCAGAAGAAATTACAATTTGAACATGAAGAAAGGCAGAAGAAATTACAATTTTAACATAGAAAAATGCAGAAGAAATTACAATTTGAACATGAAGAAAGGCAGAAGAAATTACAATTTTAACATAGAAAAATGCAGAAGAAATTACAATTTGAACATGAAGAAAGGCAGAAGAAATTACAATTTGAACATGAAGAAAGGCAGAAGAAATTACAATTTGAACATGAAGAAAGGCAGAAGAAATTAAAATTTTAACATAGAAAAATGCAGAAGAAATTACAATTTGAACATGAAGAAAGGCAGAAGAAATTACAATTTTAACATAGAAAAATGCAGAAGAAATTACAATTTTAACATAGAAAAATGCAGAAGAAATTACAATTTGAACATGAAGAAAGGCAGAAGAAATTACAATTTTAACATAGAAAAATGCAGAAGAAATTACAATTTGAACATGAAGAAAGGCAGAAGAAATTACAATTTGAACATGAAGAAAGGCAGAAGAAATTACAATTTTAACATAGAAAAATGCAGAAGAAATTACAATTTGAACATGAAGAAAGGCAGAAGAAATTACAATTTTAACATAGAAAAATGCAGAAGAAATTACAATTTGAACATGAAGAAAGGCAGAAGAAATTACAATTTTAACATAGAAAAATGCAGAAGAAATTACAATTTGAACATGAAGAAAGGCAGAAGAAATTACAATTTTAACATGAAGAAAGGCAGAAGAAATTACAATTTTAACATAGAAAAATGCAGAAGAAATTACAATTTGAACATGAAGAAAGGCAGAAGAAATTACAATTTTAACATGAAGAAAGGCAGAAGAAATTACAATTTGAACATGAAGAAAGGCAGAAGAAATTACAATTTGAACATGAAGAAAGGCAGAAGAAATTACAATTTTAACATAGAAAAATGCAGAAGAAATTACAATTTGAACATGAAGAAAGGCAGAAGAAATTACAATTTTAACATAGAAAAATGCAGAAGAAATTACAATTTGAACATGAAGAAAGGCAGAAGAAATTACAATTTTAACATGAAGAAATGCAGAAGAAATTACAATTTTAACATGAAGAAAGGCAGAAGAAATTACAATTTGAACATGAAGAAAGGCAGAAGAAATTACAATTTTAACATAGAAAAATGCAGAAGAAATTACAATTTGAACATGAAGAAAGGCAGAAGAAATTACAATTTTAACATAGAAAAATGCAGAAGAAATTACAATTTGAACATGAAGAAAGGCAGAAGAAATTACAATTTTAACATAGAAAAATGCAGAAGAAATTACAATTTGAACATGAAGAAAGGCAGAAGAAATTACAATTTGAACATGAAGAAAGGCAGAAGAAATTACAATTTTAACATAGAAAAATGCAGAAGAAATTACAATTTGAACATGAAGAAAGGCAGAAGAAATTACAATTTTAACATAGAAAAATGCAGAAGAAATTACAATTTGAACATGAAGAAAGGCAGAAGAAATTACAATTTTAACATAGAAAAATGCAGAAGAAATTACAATTTGAACATGAAGAAAGGCAGAAGAAATTACAATTTTAACATAGAAAAATGCAGAAGAAATTACAATTTGAACATGAAGAAAGGCAGAAGAAATTACAATTTTAACATGAAGAAAGGCAGAAGAAATTACAATTTTAACATAGAAAAATGCAGAAGAAATTACAATTTGAACATGAAGAAAGGCAGAAGAAATTACAATTTTAACATGAAGAAAGGCAGAAGAAATTACAATTTGAAAATGAAGAAAGGCAGAAGAAATTACAATTTGAACATGAAGAAAGGCAGAAGAAATTACAATTTTAACATAGAAAAATGCAGAAGAAATTACAATTTGAACATGAAGAAAGGCAGAAGAAATTACAATTTTAACATAGAAAAATGCAGAAGAAATTACAATTTGAACATGAAGAAAGGCAGAAGAAATTACAATTTTAACATGAAGAAAGGCAGAAGAAATTACAATTTTAACATGAAGAAAGGCAGAAGAAATTACAATTTGAACATGAAGAAAGGCAGAAGAAATTACAATTTTAACATGAAGAAAGGCAGAAGAAATTACAATTTGAACATGAAGAAAGGCAGAAGAAATTACAATTTTAACATAGAAAAATGCAGAAGAAATTACAATTTTAACATAGAAAAATGCAGAAGAAATTACAATTTGAACATGAAGAAAGGCAGAAGAAATTACAATTTTAACATAGAAAAATGCAGAAGAAATTACAATTTGAACATGAAGAAAGGCAGAAGAAATTACAATTTGAACATGAAGAAAGGCAGAAGAAATTACAATTTGAACATGAAGAAAGGCAAAAGAAATTACAATTTTAACATAGAAAAATGCAGAAGAAATTACAATTTGAACATGAAGAAAGGCAGAAGAAATTACAATTTTAACATAGAAAAATGCAGAAGAAATTACAATTTGAACATGAAGAAAGGCAGAAGAAATTACAATTTTAACATGAAGAAAGGCAGAAGAAATTACAATTTTAACATAGAAAAATGCAGAAGAAATTACAATTTGAACATGAAGAAAGGCAGAAGAAATTACAATTTGAACATGAAGAAAGGCAGAAGAAATTACAATTTGAACATGAAGAAAGGCAGAAGAAATTACAATTTGAAAATGAAGAAAGGCAGAAGAAATTACAATTTGAACATGAAGAAAGGCAGAAGAAATTACAATTTGAACATGAAGAAAGGCAGAAGAAATTACAATTTTAACATGAAGAAAGGCAGAAGAAATTACAATTTTAACATAGTAAAATGCAGAAGAAATTACAATTTGAACATGAAGAAAGGCAGAAGAAATTACAATTTGAACATGAAGAAAGGCAGAAGAAATTACAATTTGAACATGAAGAAAGGCAGAAGAAATTACAATTTGAAAATGAAGAAAGGCAGAAGAAATTACAATTTGAACATGAAGAAAGGCAGAAGAAATTACAATTTTAACATAGAAAAATGCAGAAGAAATTACAATTTGAACATGAAGAAAGGCAGAAGAAATTACAATTTTAACATAGAAAAATGCAGAAGAAATTACAATTTGAACATGAAGAAAGGCAGAAGAAATTACAATTTGAACATGAAGAAAGGCAGAAGAAATTACAATTTTAACATAGAAAAATGCAGAAGAAATTACAATTTGAACATGAAGAAAGGCAGAAGAAATTATAATTTTAACATAGAAAAATGCAGAAGAAATTACAATTTGAACATGAAGAAAGGCAGAAGAAATTACAATTTTAACATAGAAAACTGCAGAAGAAATTACAATTTGAACATGAAGAAAGGCAGAAGAAATTACAATTTGAACATGAAGAAAGGCAGAAGAAATTACAATTTTAACATAGAAAAATGCAGAAGAAATTACAATTTGAACATGAAGAAAGGCAGAAGAAATTACAATTTTAACATAGAAAAATGCAGAAGAAATTACAATTTGAACATGAAGAAAGGCAGAAGAAATTACAATTTTAACATAGAAAAATGCAGAAGAAATTACAATTTGAACATGAAGAAAGGCAGAAGAAATTACAATTTTAACATGAAGAAAGGCAGAAGAAATTACAATTTTAACATAGAAAAATGCAGAAGAAATTACAATTTGAACATGAAGAAAGGCAGAAGAAATTACAATTTTAACATGAAGAAAGGCAGAAGAAATTACAATTTGAAAATGAAGAAAGGCAGAAGAAATTACAATTTGAACATGAAGAAAGGCAGAAGAAATTACAATTTTAACATAGAAAAATGCAGAAGAAATTACAATTTGAACATGAAGAAAGGCAGAAGAAATTACAATTTTAACATAGAAAAATGCAGAAGAAATTACAATTTGAACATGAAGAAAGGCAGAAGAAATTACAATTTTAACATGAAGAAAGGCAGAAGAAATTACAATTTTAACATGAAGAAAGGCAGAAGAAATTACAATTTGAACATGAAGAAAGGCAGAAGAAATTAAAATTTTAACATAGAAAAATGCAGAAGAAATTACAATTTGAACATGAAGAAAGGCAGAAGAAATTACAATTTTAACATAGAAAAATGCAGAAGAAATTACAATTTGAACATGAAGAAAGGCAGAAGAAATTACAATTTGAACATGAAGAAAGGCAGAAGAAATTACAATTTGAACATGAAGAAAGGCAGAAGAAATTAAAATTTTAACATAGAAAAATGCAGAAGAAATTACAATTTGAACATGAAGAAAGGCAGAAGAAATTACAATTTTAACATAGAAAAATGCAGAAGAAATTACAATTTTAACATAGAAAAATGCAGAAGAAATTACAATTTGAACATGAAGAAAGGCAGAAGAAATTACAATTTTAACATAGAAAAATGCAGAAGAAATTACAATTTGAACATGAAGAAAGGCAGAAGAAATTACAATTTGAACATGAAGAAAGGCAGAAGAAATTACAATTTTAACATAGAAAAATGCAGAAGAAATTACAATTTGAACATGAAGAAAGGCAGAAGAAATTACAATTTTAACATAGAAAAATGCAGAAGAAATTACAATTTGAACATGAAGAAAGGCAGAAGAAATTACAATTTTAACATAGAAAAATGCAGAAGAAATTACAATTTGAACATGAAGAAAGGCAGAAGAAATTACAATTTTAACATGAAGAAAGGCAGAAGAAATTACAATTTTAACATAGAAAAATGCAGAAGAAATTACAATTTGAACATGAAGAAAGGCAGAAGAAATTACAATTTGAACATGAAGAAAGGCAGAAGAAATTACAATTTGAAAATGAAGAAAGGCAGAAGAAATTACAATTTGAACATGAAGAAAGGCAGAAGAAATTACAATTTTAACATAGAAAAATGCAGAAGAAATTACAATTTGAACATGAAGAAAGGCAGAAGAAATTACAATTTTAACATAGAAAAATGCAGAAGAAATTACAATTTGAACATGAAGAAAGGCAGAAGAAATTACAATTTTAACATGAAGAAAGGCAGAAGAAATTACAATTTTAACATGAAGAAAGGCAGAAGAAATTACAATTTGAACATGAAGAAAGGCAGAAGAAATTACAATTTTAACATAGAAAAATGCGGAAGAAATTACAATTTGAACATGAAGAAAGGCAGAAGAAATTACAATTTTAACATAGAAAAATGCAGAAGAAATTACAATTTGAACATGAAGAAAGGCAGAAGAAATTACAATTTGAACATGAAGAAAGGCAGAAGAAATTACAATTTTAACATAGAAAAATGCAGAAGAAATTACAATTTGAACATGAAGAAAGGCAGAAGAAATTACAATTTTAACATAGAAAAATGCAGAAGAAATTACAATTTGAACATGAAGAAAGGCAGAAGAAATTAAAATTTTAACATGAAGAAAGGCAGAAGAAATTACAATTTGAACATGAAGAAAGGCAGAAGAAATTACAATTTTAACATAGAAAAATGCAGAAGAAATTACAATTTGAACATGAAGAAAGGCAGAAGAAATTACAATTTTAACATGAAGAAAGGCAGAAGAAATTACAATTTTAACATAGAAAAATGCAGAAGAAATTACAATTTGAACATGAAGAAAGGCAGAAGAAATTACAATTTGAACATGAAGAAAGGCAGAAGAAATTACAATTTGAACATGAAGAAAGGCAGAAGAAATTACAATTTGAAAATGAAGAAAGGCAGAAGAAATTACAATTTGAACATGAAGAAAGGCAGAAGAAATTACAATTTGAACATGAAGAAAGGCAGAAGAAATTACAATTTTAACATGAAGAAAGGCAGAAGAAATTACAATTTTAACATAGAAAAATGCAGAAGAAATTACAATTTGAACATGAAGAAAGGCAGAAGAAATTACAATTTGAACATGAAGAAAGGCAGAAGAAATTACAATTTGAACATGAAGAAAGGCAGAAGAAATTACAATTTGAAAATGAAGAAAGGCAGAAGAAATTACAATTTGAACATGAAGAAAGGCAGAAGAAATTACAATTTTAACATAGAAAAATGCAGAAGAAATTATAATTTGAACATGAAGAAAGGCAGAAGAAATTACAATTTTAACATAGAAAAATGCAGAAGAAATTACAATTTGAACATGAAGAAAGGCAGAAGAAATTACAATTTTAACATAGAAAAATGCAGAAGAAATTACAATTTGAACATGAAGAAAGGCAGAAGAAATTACAATTTGAACATGAAGAAAGGCAGAAGAAATTACAATTTTAACATAGAAAAATGCAGAAGAAATTACAATTTGAACATGAAGAAAGGCAGAAGAAATTACAATTTTTACATAGAAAAATGCAGAAGAAATTACAATTTGAACATGAAGAAAGGCAGAAGAAATTACAATTTGAACATGAAGAAAGGCAGAAGAAATTACAATTTTAACATAGAAAAATGCAGAAGAAATTACAATTTGAACATGAAAAAAGGCAGAAGAAATTACAATTTGAACATGAAGAAAGGCAGAAGAAATTACAATTTGAACATGAAGAAAGGCAGAAGAAATTACAATTTGAAAATGAAGAAAGGCAGAAGAAATTACAATTTGAACATGAAGAAGGCAGAAGAAATTACAATTTTAACATAGAAAAATGCAGAAGAAATTACAATTTGAACATGAAGAAAGGCAGAAGAAATTACAATTTTAACATAGAAAAATGCAGAAGAAATTACAATTTGAACATGAAGAAAGGCAGAAGAAATTACAATTTTAACATGAAGAAAGGCAGAAGAAATTACAATTTTAACATGAAGAAAGGCAGAAGAAATTACAATTTGAACATGAAGAAAGGCAGAAGAAATTACAATTTTAACATAGAAAAATGCAGAAGAAATTACAATTTGAACATGAAGAAAGGCAGAAGAAATTACAATTTTAACATAGAAAAATGCAGAAGAAATTACAATTTGAACATGAAGAAAGGCAGAAGAAATTACAATTTGAACATGAAGAAAGGCAGAAGAAATTACAATTTTAACATAGAAAAATGCAGAAGAAATTACAATTTGAACATGAAGAAAGGCAGAAGAAATTACAATTTTAACATAGAAAAATGCAGAAGAAATTACAATTTGAACATGAAGAAAGGCAGAAGAAATTACAATTTGAACATGAAGAAAGGCAGAAGAAATTACAATTTTAACATAGAAAAATGCAGAAGAAATTACAATTTGAACATGAAGAAAGGCAGAAGAAATTACAATTTGAACATGAAGAAAGGCAGAAGAAATTACAATTTGAACATGAAGAAAGGCAGAAGAAATTACAATTTTAACATAGAAAAATGCAGAAGAAATTACAATTTGAACATGAAGAAAGGCAGAAGAAATTACAATTTTAACATGAAGAAAGGCAGAAGAAATTACAATTTTAACATAGAAAAATGCAGAAGAAATTACAATTTGAACATGAAGAAAGGCAGAAGAAATTACAATTTTAACATAGAAAAATGCAGAAGAAATTACAATTTGAACATGAAGAAAGGCAGAAGAAATTACAATTTTAACATAGAAAAATGCAGAAGAAATTAAAATTTTAACATGAAGAAAGGCAGAAGAAATTACAATTTGAACATGAAGAAAGGCAGAAGAAATTACAATTTTAACATAGAAAAATGCAGAAGAAATTACAATTTGAACATGAAGAAAGGCAGAAGAAATTACAATTTTAACATAGAAAAATGCAGAAGAAATTACAATTTGAACATGAAGAAAGGCAGAAGAAATTACAATTTGAACATGAAGAAAGGCAGAAGAAATTACAATTTTAACATAGAAAAATGCAGAAGAAATTACAATTTGAACATGAAGAAAGGCAGAAGAAATTACAATTTGAACATGAAGAAAGGCAGAAGAAATTACAATTTGAACATGAAGAAAGGCAGAAGAAATTACAATTTTAACATAGAAAAATGCAGAAGAAATTACAATTTGAACATGAAGAAAGGCAGAAGAAATTACAATTTTAACATGAAGAAAGGCAGAAGAAATTACAATTTTAACATAGAAAAATGCAGAAGAAATTACAATTTGAACATGAAGAAAGGCAGAAGAAATTACAATTTTAACATAGAAAAATGCAGAAGAAATTACAATTTGAACATGAAGAAAGGCAGAAGAAATTACAATTTTAACATAGAAAAATGCAGAAGAAATTAAAATTTTAACATGAAGAAAGGCAGAAGAAATTACTATTTGAACATGAAGAAAGGCAGAAGAAATTACAATTTTAACATAGAAAAATGCAGAAGAAATTACAATTTGAACATGAAGAAAGGCAGAAGAAATTACAATTTGAACATGAAGAAAGGCAGAAGAAATTACAATTTTAACATAGAAAAATGCAGAAGAAATTACAATTTGAACATGAAGAAAGGCAGAAGAAATTACAATTTGAACATGAAGAAAGGCAGAAGAAATTACAATTTGAACATGAAGAAAGGCAGAAGAAATTACAATTTTAACATAGAAAAATGCAGAAGAAATTACAATTTGAACATGAAGAAAGGCAGAAGAAATTACAATTTTAACATAGAAAAATGCAGAAGAAATTACAATTTGAACATGAAGAAAGGCAGAAGAAATTACAATTTTAACATAGAAAAATGCAGAAGAAATTACAATTTGAACATGAAGAAAGGCAGAAGAAATTACAATTTGAACATGAAGAAAGGCAGAAGAAATTACAATTTTAACATAGAAAAATGCAGAAGAAATTACAATTTGAACATGAAGAAAGGCAGAAGAAATTACAATTTTAACATAGAAAAATGCAGAAGAAATTACAATTTGAACATGAAGAAAGGCAGTAGAAATTACAATTTGAACATGAAGAAAGGCAGAAGAAATTACAATTTGAACATGAAGAAAGGCAGAAGAAATTACAATTTGAAAATGAAGAAAGGCAGAAGAAATTACAATTTGAACATGAAGAAAGGCAGAAGAAATTAAAATTTTAACATGAAGAAAGGCAGAAGAAATTACAATTTGAACATGAAGAAAGGCAGAAGAAATTACAATTTTAACATAGAAAAATGCAGAAGAAATTACAATTTGAACATGAAGAAAGGCAGAAGAAATTACAATTTGAACATGAAGAAAGGCAGAAGAAATTACAATTTGAACATGAAGAAAGGCAGAAGAAATTAAAATTTTAACATAGAAAAATGCAGAAGAAATTACAATTTGAACATGAAGAAAGGCAGAAGAAATTACAATTTTAACATAGAAAAATGCAGAAGAAATTACAATTTTAACATAGAAAAATGCAGAAGAAATTACAATTTGAACATGAAGAAAGGCAGAAGAAATTACAATTTTAACATAGAAAAATGCAGAAGAAATTACAATTTTAACATGAAGAAAGGCAGAAGAAATTACAATTTTAACATAGAAAAATGCAGAAGAAATTACAATTTGAACATGAAGAAAGGCAGAAGAAATTACAATTTTAACATGAAGAAAGGCAGAAGAAATTACAATTTTAACATAGAAAAATGCAGAAGAAATTACAATTTGAACATGAAGAAAGGCAGAAGAAATTACAATTTGAAAATGAAGAAAGGCAGAAGAAATTACAATTTGAACATGAAGAAAGGCAGAAGAAATTACAATTTTAACATAGAAAAATGCAGAAGAAATTACAATTTGAACATGAAGAAAGGCAGAAGAAATTACAATTTTAACATAGAAAAATGCAGAAGAAATTACAATTTGAACATGAAGAAAGGCAGAAGAAATTACAATTTTAACATGAAGAAAGGCAGAAGAAATTACAATTTTAACATGAAGAAAGGCAGAAGAAATTACAATTTGAACATGAAGAAAGGCAGAAGAAATTACAATTTTAACATAGAAAAATGCGGAAGAAATTACAATTTGAACATGAAGAAAGGCAGAAGAAATTACAATTTTAACATAGAAAAATGCAGAAGAAATTACAATTTGAACATGAAGAAAGGCAGAAGAAATTACAATTTGAACATGAAGAAAGGCAGAAGAAATTACAATTTTAACATAGAAAAATGCAGAAGAAATTACAATTTGAACATGAAGAAAGGCAGAAGAAATTACAATTTTAACATAGAAAAATGCAGAAGAAATTACAATTTGAACATGAAGAAAGGCAGAAGAAATTAAAATTTTAACATGAAGAAAGGCAGAAGAAATTACAATTTGAACATGAAGAAAGGCAGAAGAAATTACAATTTTAACATAGAAAAATGCAGAAGAAATTACAATTTGAACATGAAGAAAGGCAGAAGAAATTACAATTTTAACATGAAGAAAGGCAGAAGAAATTACAATTTTAACATAGAAAAATGCAGAAGAAATTACAATTTGAACATGAAGAAAGGCAGAAGAAATTACAATTTGAACATGAAGAAAGGCAGAAGAAATTACAATTTGAACATGAAGAAAGGCAGAAGAAATTACAATTTGAAAATGAAGAAAGGCAGAAGAAATTACAATTTGAACATGAAGAAAGGCAGAAGAAATTACAATTTGAACATGAAGAAAGGCAGAAGAAATTACAATTTTAACATGAAGAAAGGCAGAAGAAATTACAATTTTAACATAGAAAAATGCAGAAGAAATTACAATTTGAACATGAAGAAAGGCAGAAGAAATTACAATTTGAACATGAAGAAAGGCAGAAGAAATTACAATTTGAACATGAAGAAAGGCAGAAGAAATTACAATTTGAAAATGAAGAAAGGCAGAAGAAATTACAATTTGAACATGAAGAAAGGCAGAAGAAATTACAATTTTAACATAGAAAAATGCAGAAGAAATTATAATTTGAACATGAAGAAAGGCAGAAGAAATTACAATTTTAACATAGAAAAATGCAGAAGAAATTACAATTTGAACATGAAGAAAGGCAGAAGAAATTACAATTTTAACATAGAAAAATGCAGAAGAAATTACAATTTGAACATGAAGAAAGGCAGAAGAAATTACAATTTGAACATGAAGAAAGGCAGAAGAAATTACAATTTTAACATAGAAAAATGCAGAAGAAATTACAATTTGAACATGAAGAAAGGCAGAAGAAATTACAATTTTTACATAGAAAAATGCAGAAGAAATTACAATTTGAACATGAAGAAAGGCAGAAGAAATTACAATTTGAACATGAAGAAAGGCAGAAGAAATTACAATTTTAACATAGAAAAATGCAGAAGAAATTACAATTTGAACATGAAAAAAGGCAGAAGAAATTACAATTTGAACATGAAGAAAGGCAGAAGAAATTACAATTTGAACATGAAGAAAGGCAGAAGAAATTACAATTTGAAAATGAAGAAAGGCAGAAGAAATTACAATTTGAACATGAAGAAGGCAGAAGAAATTACAATTTTAACATAGAAAAATGCAGAAGAAATTACAATTTGAACATGAAGAAAGGCAGAAGAAATTACAATTTTAACATAGAAAAATGCAGAAGAAATTACAATTTGAACATGAAGAAAGGCAGAAGAAATTACAATTTTAACATGAAGAAAGGCAGAAGAAATTACAATTTTAACATGAAGAAAGGCAGAAGAAATTACAATTTGAACATGAAGAAAGGCAGAAGAAATTACAATTTTAACATAGAAAAATGCAGAAGAAATTACAATTTGAACATGAAGAAAGGCAGAAGAAATTACAATTTTAACATAGAAAAATGCAGAAGAAATTACAATTTGAACATGAAGAAAGGCAGAAGAAATTACAATTTGAACATGAAGAAAGGCAGAAGAAATTACAATTTTAACATAGAAAAATGCAGAAGAAATTACAATTTGAACATGAAGAAAGGCAGAAGAAATTACAATTTTAACATAGAAAAATGCAGAAGAAATTACAATTTGAACATGAAGAAAGGCAGAAGAAATTACAATTTGAACATGAAGAAAGGCAGAAGAAATTACAATTTTAACATAGAAAAATGCAGAAGAAATTACAATTTGAACATGAAGAAAGGCAGAAGAAATTACAATTTGAACATGAAGAAAGGCAGAAGAAATTACAATTTGAACATGAAGAAAGGCAGAAGAAATTACAATTTTAACATAGAAAAATGCAGAAGAAATTACAATTTGAACATGAAGAAAGGCAGAAGAAATTACAATTTTAACATGAAGAAAGGCAGAAGAAATTACAATTTTAACATAGAAAAATGCAGAAGAAATTACAATTTGAACATGAAGAAAGGCAGAAGAAATTACAATTTTAACATAGAAAAATGCAGAAGAAATTACAATTTGAACATGAAGAAAGGCAGAAGAAATTACAATTTGAACATGAAGAAAGGCAGAAGAAATTACAATTTTAACATAGAAAAATGCAGAAGAAATTACAATTTGAACATGAAGAAAGGCAGAAGAAATTACAATTTTAACATAGAAAAATGCAGAAGAAATTAAAATTTTAACATGAAGAAAGGCAGAAGAAATTACAATTTGAACATGAAGAAAGGCAGAAGAAATTACAATTTTAACATAGAAAAATGCAGAAGAAATTACAATTTGAACATGAAGAAAGGCAGAAGAAATTACAATTTTAACATAGAAAAATGCAGAAGAAATTACAATTTGAACATGAAGAAAGGCAGAAGAAATTACAATTTGAACATGAAGAAAGGCAGAAGAAATTACAATTTTAACATAGAAAAATGCAGAAGAAATTACAATTTGAACATGAAGAAAGGCAGAAGAAATTACAATTTGAACATGAAGAAAGGCAGAAGAAATTACAATTTGAACATGAAGAAAGGCAGAAGAAATTACAATTTTAACATAGAAAAATGCAGAAGAAATTACAATTTGAACATGAAGAAAGGCAGAAGAAATTACAATTTGAACATGAAGAAAGGCAGAAGAAATTACAATTTGAACATGAAGAAAGGCAGAAGAAATTACAATTTTAACATAGAAAAATGCAGAAGAAATTACAATTTGAACATGAAGAAAGGCAGAAGAAATTACAATTTTAACATGAAGAAAGGCAGAAGAAATTACAATTTTAACATAGAAAAATGCAGAAGAAATTACAATTTTAACATGAAGAAAGGCAGAAGAAATTACAATTTGAACATGAAGAAAGGCAGAAGAAATTACAATTTTAACATAGAAAAATGCAGAAGAAATTAAAATTTTAACATGAAGAAAGGCAGAAGAAATTACAATTTGAACATGAAGAAAGGCAGAAGAAATTACAATTTTAACATAGAAAAATGCAGAAGAAATTACAATTTGAACATGAAGAAAGGCAGAAGAAATTACAATTTTAACATAGAAAAATGCAGAAGAAATTACAATTTGAACATGAAGAAAGGCAGAAGAAATTACAATTTGAACATGAAGAAAGGCAGAAGAAATTACAATTTTAACATAGAAAAATGCAGAAGAAATTACAATTTGAACATGAAGAAAGGCAGAAGAAATTACAATTTGAACATGAAGAAAGGCAGAAGAAATTACAATTTGAACATGAAGAAAGGCAGAAGAAATTACAATTTTAACATAGAAAAATGCAGAAGAAATTACAATTTGAACATGAAGAAAGGCAGAAGAAATTACAATTTGAACATGAAGAAAGGCAGAAGAAATTACAATTTGAACATGAAGAAAGGCAGAAGAAATTACAATTTTAACATAGAAAAATGCAGAAGAAATTACAATTTGAACATGAAGAAAGGCAGAAGAAATTACAATTTTAACATGAAGAAAGGCAGAAGAAATTACAATTTTAACATAGAAAAATGCAGAAGAAATTACAATTTTAACATGAAGAAAGGCAGAAGAAATTACAATTTTAACATAGAAAAATGCAGAAGAAATTACAATTTGAACATGAAGAAAGGCAGAAGAAATTACAATTTGAACATGAAGAAAGGCAGAAGAAATTACAATTTTAACATAGAAAAATGCAGAAGAAATTACAATTTGAACATGAAGAAAGGCAGAAGAAATTACAATTTTAACATAGAAAAATGCAGAAGAAATTAAAATTTTAACATGAAGAAAGGCAGAAGAAATTACAATTTGAACATGAAGAAAGGCAGAAGAAATTACAATTTTAACATAGAAAAATGCAGAAGAAATTACAATTTGAACATGAAGAAAGGCAGAAGAAATTACAATTTTAACATAGAAAAATGCAGAAGAAATTACAATTTGAACATGAAGAAAGGCAGAAGAAATTACAATTTGAACATGAAGAAAGGCAGAAGAAATTACAATTTTAACATAGAAAAATGCAGAAGAAATTACAATTTGAACATGAAGAAAGGCAGAAGAAATTACAATTTGAACATGAAGAAAGGCAGAAGAAATTACAATTTGAACATGAAGAAAGGCAGAAGAAATTACAATTTTAACATAGAAAAATGCAGAAGAAATTACAATTTGAACATGAAGAAAGGCAGAAGAAATTACAATTTTAACATGAAGAAAGGCAGAAGAAATTACAATTTTAACATAGAAAAATGCAGAAGAAATTACAATTTGAACATGAAGAAAGGCAGAAGAAATTACAATTTTAACATAGAAAAATGCAGAAGAAATTACAATTTGAACATGAAGAAAGGCAGAAGAAATTACAATTTTAACATAGAAAAATGCAGAAGAAATTAAAATTTTAACATGAAGAAAGGCAGAAGAAATTACTATTTGAACATGAAGAAAGGCAGAAGAAATTACAATTTTAACATAGAAAAATGCAGAAGAAATTACAATTTGAACATGAAGAAAGGCAGAAGAAATTACAATTTGAACATGAAGAAAGGCAGAAGAAATTACAATTTTAACATAGAAAAATGCAGAAGAAATTACAATTTGAACATGAAGAAAGGCAGAAGAAATTACAATTTGAACATGAAGAAAGGCAGAAGAAATTACAATTTGAACATGAAGAAAGGCAGAAGAAATTACAATTTTAACATAGAAAAATGCAGAAGAAATTACAATTTGAACATGAAGAAAGGCAGAAGAAATTACAATTTTAACATAGAAAAATGCAGAAGAAATTACAATTTGAACATGAAGAAAGGCAGAAGAAATTACAATTTTAACATAGAAAAATGCAGAAGAAATTACAATTTGAACATGAAGAAAGGCAGAAGAAATTACAATTTGAACATGAAGAAAGGCAGAAGAAATTACAATTTTAACATAGAAAAATGCAGAAGAAATTACAATTTGAACATGAAGAAAGGCAGAAGAAATTACAATTTTAACATAGAAAAATGCAGAAGAAATTACAATTTGAACATGAAGAAAGGCAGTAGAAATTACAATTTGAACATGAAGAAAGGCAGAAGAAATTACAATTTGAAAATGAAGAAAGGCAGAAGAAATTACAATTTGAACATGAAGAAAGGCAGAAGAAATTACAATTTGAACATGAAGAAAGGCAGAAGAAATTACAATTTTAACATAGAAAAATGCAGAAGAAATTACAATTTGAACATGAAGAAAGGCAGAAGAAATTACAATTTTAACATAGAAAAATGCAGCAGAAATTACAATTTGAACATGAAGAAAGGCAGAAGAAATTACAATTTGAACATGAAGAAAGGCAGAAGAAATTACAATTTGAACATGAAGAAAGGCAGAAGAAATTACAATTTTAACATAGAAAAATGCAGAAGAAATTACAATTTGAACATGAAGAAAGGCAGAAGAAATTACAATTTTAACATAGAAAAATGCAGCAGAAATTACAATTTGAACATGAAGAAAGGCAGAAGAAATTACAATTTGAACATGAAGAAAGGCAGAAGAAATTACAATTTGAACATGAAGAAAGGCAGAAGAAATTACAATTTTAACATAGAAAAATGCAGAAGAAATTACAATTTGAACATGAAGAAAGGCAGAAGAAATTACAATTTGAACATGAAGAAAGGCAGAAGAAATTACAATTTTAACATAGAAAAATGCAGAAGAAATTACAATTTGAACATGAAGAAAGGCAGAAGAAATTACAATTTGAACATGAAGAAAGGCAGAAGAAATTACAATTTTAACATAGAAAAATGCAGAAGAAATAACAATTTGAACATGAAGAAAGGCAGAAGAAATTACAATTTTAACATAGAAAAATGCAGAAGAAATTACAATTTGAACATGAAGAAAGGCAGAAGAAATTACAATTTTAACATAGAAAAATGCAGAAGAAATTACAATTTGAACATGAAGAAAGGCAGAAGAAATTACAATTTTAACATAGAAAAATGCAGAAATTACAATTTGAACATGAAGAAAGGCAGAAGAAATTACAATTTTAACATAGAAAAATGCAGAAGAAATTACAATTTGAACATGAAGAAAGGCAGAAGAAATTACAATTTTAACATAGAAAAATGCAGAAGAAATTACAATTTGAACATGAAGAAAGGCAGAAGAAATTACAATTTTAACATAGAAAAATGCAGAAGAAATTAAAATTTGAACATGAAGAAAGGCAGAAGAAATTACAATTTTAACATAGAAAAATGCAGAAGAAATTACAATTTGAACATGAAGAAAGGCAGAAGAAATTACAATTTTAACATAGAAAAATGCAGAAGAAATTAAAATTTGAACATGAAGAAAGGCAGAAGAAATTACAATTTTAACATAGAAAAATGCAGAAGAAATTACAATTTGAACATGAAGAAAGGCAGAAGAAATTACAATTTTAACATAGAAAAATGCAGAAGAAATTACAATTTGAACATGAAGAAAGGCAGAAGAAATTACAATTTTAACATAGAAAAATGCAGAAGAAATTACAATTTGAACATGAAGAAAGGCAGAAGAAATTACAATTTTAACATAGAAAAATGCAGAAGAAATTACAATTTGAACATGAAGAAAGGCAGAAGAAATTACAATTTTAACATAGAAAAATGCAGAAGAAATTACAATTTGAACATGAAGAAAGGCAGAAGAAATTACAATTTTAACATAGAAAAATGCAGAAGAAATTACAATTTGAACATGAAGAAAGGCAGAAGAAATTACAATTTGAACATGAAGAAAGGCAGATGAAATTACAATTTTAACATAGAAAAATGCAGCAGAAATTACAATTTGAACATGAAGAAAGGCAGAAGAAATTACAATTTGAACATGAAGAAAGGCAGAAGAAATTACAATTTTAACATAGAAAAATGCAGAAGAAATTACAATTTGAACATGAAGAAAGGCAGAAGAAATTACAATTTGAACATGAAGAAAGGCAGAAGAAATTACAATTTTAACATAGAAAAATGCAGAAGAAATTACAATTTGAACATGAAGAAAGGCAGAAGAAATTACAATTTTAACATAGAAAAATGCAGAAGAAATTACAATTTGAACATGAAGAAAGGCAGAAGAAATTACAATTTTAACATAGAAAAATGCAGAAGAAATTACAATTTGAACATGAAGAAAGGCAGAAGAAATTACAATTTTAACATAGAAAAATGCAGAAGAAATTACAATTTGAACATGAAGAAAGGCAGAAGAAATTACAATTTGAACATGAAGAAAGGCAGAAGAAATTACAATTTGAACATGAAGAAAGGCAGAAGAAATTACAATTTGAACATGAAGAAAGGCAGAAGAAATTACAATTTGAACATGAAGAAAGGCAGAAGAAATTACAATTTTAACATGAAGAAAGGCAGAAGAAATTACAATTTGAACATGAAGAAAGGCAGAAGAAATTACAATTTTAACATAGAAAAATGCAGAAGAAATTACAATTTGAACATGAAGAAAGGCAGAAGAAATTACAATTTTAACATAGAAAAATGCAGCAGAAATTACAATTTGAACATGAAGAAAGGCAGAAGAAATTACAATTTGAACATGAAGAAAGGCAGAAGAAATTACAATTTGAACATGAAGAAAGGCAGAAGAAATTACAATTTTAACATAGAAAAATGCAGAAGAAATTACAATTTGAACATGAAGAAAGGCAGAAGAAATTACAATTTGAACATGAAGAAAGGCAGAAGAAATTACAATTTTAACATAGAAAAATGCAGCAGAAATTACAATTTGAACATGAAGAAAGGCAGAAGAAATTACAATTTGAACATAGAAAAATGCAGAAGAAATTACAATTTGAACATGAAGAAAGGCAGAAGAAATTACAATTTTAACATAGAAAAATGCAGCAGAAATTACAATTTGAACATGAAGAAAGGCAGAAGAAATTACAATTTGAACATGAAGAAAGGCAGAAGAAATTACAATTTGAACATGAAGAAAGGCAGAAGAAATTACAATTTTAACATAGAAAAATGCAGAAGAAATTACAATTTGAACATGAAGAAAGGCAGAAGAAATTACAATTTGAACATGAAGAAAGGCAGAAGAAATTACAATTTTAACATAGAAAAATGCAGAAGAAATTACAATTTGAACATGAAGAAAGGCAGAAGAAATTACAATTTTAACATAGAAAAATGCAGAAGAAATTACAATTTGAACATGAAGAAAGGCAGAAGAAATTACAATTTTAACATAGAAAAATGCAGAAGAAATTACAATTTGAACATGAAGAAAGGCAGAAGAAATTACAATTTGAACATGAAGAAAGGCAGAAGAAATTACAATTTGAACATGAAGAAAGGCAGAAGAAATTACAATTTTAACATAGAAAAATGCAGAAGAAATTACAATTTGAACATGAAGAAAGGCAGAAGAAATTAAAATTTTAACATGAAGAAAGGCAGAAGAAATTACAATTTGAACATGAAGAAAGGCAGAAGAAATTACAATTTTAACATAGAAAAATGCAGAAGAAATTACAATTTGAACATGAAGAAAGGCAGAAGAAATTACAATTTTAACATAGAAAAATGCAGCAGAAATTACAATTTGAACATGAAGAAAGGCAGAAGAAATTACAATTTGAACATGAAGAAAGGCAGAAGAAATTACAATTTGAACATGAAGAAAGGCAGAAGAAATTACAATTTTAACATAGAAAAATGCAGAAGAAATTACAATTTGAACATGAAGAAAGGCAGAAGAAATTACAATTTTAACATAGAAAAATGCAGCAGAAATTACAATTTGAACATGAAGAAAGGCAGAAGAAATTACAATTTGAACATGAAGAAAGGCAGAAGAAATTACAATTTGAACATGAAGAAAGGCAGAAGAAATTACAATTTTAACATAGAAAAATGCAGAAGAAATTACAATTTGAACATGAAGAAAGGCAGAAGAAATTACAATTTGAACATGAAGAAAGCCAGAAGAAATTACAATTTTAACATAGAAAAATGCAGAAGAAATTACAATTTGAACATGAAGAAAGGCAGAAGAAATTACAATTTTAACATAGAAAAATGCAGAAGAAATTACAATTTGAACATGAAGAAAGGCAGAAGAAATTACAATTTTAACATAGAAAAATGCAGCAGAAATTACAATTTGAACATGAAGAAAGGCAGAAGAAATTACAATTTGAACATGAAGAAAGGCAGAAGAAATTACAATTTGAACATGATGAAAGGCAGAAGAAATTACAATTTTAACATAGAAAAATGCAGAAGAAATTACAATTTGAACATGAAGAAAGGCAGAAGAAATTACAATTTTAACATAGAAAAATGCAGCAGAAATTACAATTTGAACATGAAGAAAGGCAGAAGAAATTACAATTTGAACATGAAGAAAGGCAGAAGAAATTACAATTTGAACATGAAGAAAGGCAGAAGAAATTACAATTTTAACATAGAAAAATGCAGAAGAAATTACAATTTGAACATGAAGAAAGGCAGAAGAAATTACAATTTGAACATGAAGAAAGGCAGAAGAAATTACAATTTTAACATGAAGAAAGGCAGAAGAAATTACAATTTGAACATGAAGAAAGGCAGAAGAAATTACAATTTTAACATAGAAAAATGCAGAAGAAATTACAATTTGAACATGAAGAAAGGCAGAAGAAATTACAATTTGAACATGAAGAAAGGCAGAAGAAATTACAATTTTAACATAGAAAAATGCAGAAGAAATTACAATTTGAACATGAAGAAAGGCAGAAGAAATTACAATTTTAACATAGAAAAATGCAGAAGAAATTACAATTTGAACATGAAGAAAGGCAGAAGAAATTATAATTTTAACATAGAAAAATGCAGAAGAAATTACAATTTGAACATGAAGAAAGGCAGAAGAAATTACAATTTGAACATAGAAAAATGCAGAAGAAATTACAATTTGAACATGAAGAAAGGCAGAAGAAATTACAATTTGAACATGAAGAAAGGCAGAAGAAATTACAATTTTAACATAGAAAAATGCAGAAGAAATTACAATTTTAACATAGAAAAATGCAGAAGAAATTACAATTTGAACATGAAGAAAGGCAGAAGAAATTACAATTTTAACATAGAAAAATGCAGAAGAAATTACAATTTGAACATGAAGAAAGGCAGAAGAAATTACAATTTTAACATAGAAAAATGCAGAAGAAATTACAATTTGAACATGAAGAAAGGCAGAAGAAATTACAATTTTAACATAGAAAAATGCAGAAGAAATTACAATTTGAACATGAAGAAAGGCAGAAGAAATTACAATTTGAACATAGAAAAATGCAGAAGAAATTACAATTTGAACATGAAGAAAGGCAGAAGAAATTACAATTTGAACATGAAGAAAGGCAGAAGAAATTACAATTTTAACATGAAGAAAGGCAGAAGAAATTACAATTTGAACATGAAGAAAGGCAGAAGAAATTACAATTTTAACATAGAAAAATGCAGAAGAAATTACAATTTGAACATGAAGAAAGGCAGAAGAAATTACAATTTGAACATGAAGAAAGGCAGAAGAAATTACAATTTTAACATAGAAAAATGCAGAAGAAATTACAATTTGAACATGAAGAAAGGCAGAAGAAATTACAATTTTAACATAGAAAAATGCAGAAGAAATTACAATTTGAACATGAAGAAAGGCAGAAGAAATTATAATTTTAACATAGAAAAATGCAGAAGAAATTACAATTTGAACATGAAGAAAGGCAGAAGAAATTACAATTTTAACATAGAAAACTGCAGAAGAAATTACAATTTGAACATGAAGAAAGGCAGAAGAAATTACAATTTGAACATGAAGAAAGGCAGAAGAAATTACAATTTTAACATAGAAAAATGCAGAAGAAATTACAATTTGAACATGAAGAAAGGCAGAAGAAATTACAATTTTAACATAGAAAAATGCAGAAGAAATTACAATTTGAACATGAAGAAAGGCAGAAGAAATTACAATTTTAACATAGAAAAATGCAGAAGAAATTACAATTTGAACATGAAGAAAGGCAGAAGAAATTACAATTTTAACATGAAGAAAGGCAGAAGAAATTACAATTTGAAAATGAAGAAAGGCAGAAGAAATTACAATTTGAACATGAAGAAAGGCAGAAGAAATTACAATTTTAACATAGAAAAATGCAGAAGAAATTACAATTTGAACATGAAGAAAGGCAGAAGAAATTACAATTTTAACATAGAAAAATGCAGAAGAAATTACAATTTGAACATGAAGAAAGGCAGAAGAAATTACAATTTTAACATGAAGAAAGGCAGAAGAAATTACAATTTTAGCATGAAGAAAGGCAGAAGAAATTACAATTTGAACATGAAGAAAGGCAGAAGAAATTACAATTTTAACATAGAAAAATGCAGAAGAAATTACAATTTGAACATGAAGAAAGGCAGATGAAATTACAATTTTAACATAGAAAAATGCAGAAGAAATTACAATTTGAACATGAAGAAAGGCAGAAGAAATTACAATTTGAACATGAAGAAAGGCAGAAGAAATTACAATTTTAACATAGAAAAATGCAGAAGAAATTACAATTTGAACATGAAGAAAGGCAGAAGAAATTACAATTTGAACATGAAGAAAGGCAGAAGAAATTAAAATTTTAACATAGAAAAATGCAGAAGAAATTACAATTTGAACATGAAGAAAGGCAGAAGAAATTACAATTTTAACATAGAAAAATGCAGAAGAAATTACAATTTGAACATGAAGAAAGGCAGAAGAAATTACAATTTTAACATGAAGAAAGGCAGAAGAAATTACAATTTTAACATAGAAAAATGCAGAAGAAATTACAATTTGAACATGAAGAAAGGCAGAAGAAATTACAATTTGAACATGAAGAAAGGCAGAAGAAATTACAATTTGAACATGAAGAAAGGCAGAAGAAATTACAATTTTAACATAGAAAAATGCAGAAGAAATTACAATTTGAACATGAAGAAAGGCAGAAGAAATTACAATTTTAACATAGAAAAATGCAGAAGAAATTACAATTTGAACATGAAGAAAGGCAGAAGAAATTACAATTTTAACATAGAAAAATGCAGAAGAAATTACAATTTGAACATGAAGAAAGGCAGAAGAAATTACAATTTGAACATGAAGAAAGGCAGAAGCTATTACAATTTGAACATGAAGAAAGGCAGAAGAAATTACAATTTTAACATAGAAAAATGCAGAAGAAATTACAATTTTAACATAGAAAAATGCAGAAGAAATTACAATTTGAACATGAAGAAAGGCAGAAGAAATTACAATTTTAACATAGAAAAATGCAGAAGAAATTACAATTTGAACATGAAGAAAGGCAGAAGAAATTACAATTTGAACATGAAGAAAGGCAGAAGAAATTACAATTTTAACATAGAAAAATGCAGAAGAAATTACAATTTGAACATGAAGAAAGGCAGAAGAAATTACAATTTTAACATAGAAAAATGCAGAAGAAATTACAATTTGAACATGAAGAAAGGCAGAAGAAATTACAATTTTAACATAGAAAAATGCAGAAGAAATTACAATTTGAACATGAAGAAAGGCAGAAGAAATTACAATTTTAACATGAAGAAAGGCAGAAGAAATTACAATTTTAACATAGAAAAATGCAGAAGAAATTACAATTTGAACATGAAGAAAGGCAGAAGAAATTACAATTTGAACATGAAGAAAGGCAGAAGAAATTACAATTTTAACATAGAAAAATGCAGAAGAAATTACAATTTGAACATGAAGAAAGGCAGAAGAAATTACAATTTTAACATAGAAAAATGCAGAAGAAATTACAATTTGAACATGAAGAAAGGCAGAAGAAATTACAATTTTAACATAGAAAAATGCAGAAGAAATTACAATTTGAACATGAAGAAAGGCAGAAGAAATTACAATTTTAACATGAAGAAAGGCAGAAGAAATTACAATTTTAACATAGAAAAATGCAGAAGAAATTACAATTTGAACATGAAGAAAGGCAGAAGAAATTACAATTTGAACATGAAGAAAGGCAGAAGAAATTACAATTTGAACATGAAGAAAGGCAGAAGAAATTACAATTTTAACATAGAAAAATGCAGAAGAAATTACAATTTGAACATGAAGAAAGGCAGAAGAAATTACAATTTTAACATAGAAAAATGCAGAAGAAATTACAATTTGAACATGAAGAAAGGCAGAAGAAATTACAATTTGAACATGAAGAAAGGCAGAAGAAATTACAATTTTAACATAGAAAAATGCAGAAGAAATTACAATTTGAACATGAAGAAAGGCAGAAGAAATTACAATTTGAACATGAAGAAAGGCAGAAGAAATTACAATTTGAACATGAAGAAAGGCAGAAGAAATTACAATTTTAACATAGAAAAATGCAGAAGAAATTACAATTTGAACATGAAGAAAGGCAGAAGAAATTACAATTTTAACATAGAAAAATGCAGAAGAAATTACAATTTGAACATGAAGAAAGGCAGAAGAAATTACAATTTGAACATGAAGAAAGGCAGAAGAAATTACAATTTTAACATAGAAAAATGCAGAAGAAATTACAATTTGAACATGAAGAAAGGCAGAAGAAATTACAATTTGAACATGAAGAAAGGCAGAAGAAATTAAAATTTTAACATAGAAAAATGCAGAAGAAATTACAATTTGAACATGAAGAAAGGCAGAAGAAATTACAATTTTAACATAGAAAAATGCAGAAGAAATTACAATTTTAACATAGAAAAATGCAGAAGAAATTACAATTTGAACATGAAGAAAGGCAGAAGAAATTACAATTTGAACATGAAGAAAGGCAGAAGAAATTAAAATTTTAACATAGAAAAATGCAGAAGAAATTACAATTTGAACATGAAGAAAGGCAGAAGAAATTACAATTTTAACATAGAAAAATGCAGAAGAAATTACAATTTGAACATGAAGAAAGGCAGAAGAAATTACAATTTGAACATGAAGAAAGGCAGAAGAAATTACAATTTGAACATGAAGAAAGGCAGAAGAAATTACAATTTGAAAATGAAGAAAGGCAGAAGAAATTACAATTTGAACATGAAGAAAGGCAGAAGAAATTACAATTTTAACATAGAAAAATGCAGAAGAAATTACAATTTGAACATGAAGAAAGGCAGAAGAAATTATAATTTTAACATAGAAAAATGCAGAAGAAATTACAATTTGAACATGAAGAAAGGCAGAAGAAATTACAATTTTAACATAGAAAAATGCAGAAGAAATTACAATTTGAACATGAAGAAAGGCAGAAGAAATTACAATTTTAACATAGAAAAATGCAGAAGAAATTACAATTTGAACATGAAGAAAGGCAGAAGAAATTACAATTTTAACATGAAGAAAGGCAGAAGAAATTACAATTTTAACATGAAGAAAGGCAGAAGAAATTACAATTTGAACATGAAGAAAGGCAGAAGAAATTACAATTTTAACATAGAAAAATGCAGAAGAAATTACAATTTGAACATGAAGAAAGGCAGAAGAAATTACAATTTTAACATAGAAAAATGCAGAAGAAATTACAATTTGAACATGAAGAAAGGCAGAAGAAATTACAATTTGAACATGAAGAAAGGCAGAAGAAATTACAATTTGAACATGAAGAAAGGCAGAAGAAATTACAATTTTAACATAGAAAAATGCAGAAGAAATTACAATTTGAACATGAAGAAAGGCAGAAGAAATTACAATTTTAACATGAAGAAAGGCAGAAGAAATTACAATTTTAACATAGAAAAATGCAGAAGAAATTACAATTTGAACATGAAGAAAGGCAGAAGAAATTACAATTTGAACATGAAGAAAGGCAGAAGAAATTACAATTTGAACATGAAGAAAGGCAGAAGAAATTACAATTTGAAAATGAAGAAAGGCAGAAGAAATTACAATTTGAACATGAAGAAAGGCAGAAGAAATTACAATTTGAACATGAAGAAAGGCAGAAGAAATTACAATTTTAACATGAAGAAAGGCAGAAGAAATTACAATTTTAACATAGAAAAATGCAGAAGAAATTACAATTTGAACATGAAGAAAGGCAGAAGAAATTACAATTTTAACATAGAAAAATGCAGCAGAAATTACAATTTGAACATGAAGAAAGGCAGAAGAAATTACAATTTTAACATAGAAAAATGCAGAAGAAATTACAATTTGAACATGAAGAAAGGCAGAAGAAATTACAATTTGAACATGAAGAAAGGCAGAAGAAATTACAATTTTAACATAGAAAAATGCAGAAGAAATTACAATTTGAACATGAAGAAAGGCAGAAGAAATTACAATTTGAACATGAAGAAAGGCAGAAGAAATTACAATTTGAACATGAAGAAAGGCAGAAGAAATTACAATTTTAACATAGAAAAATGCAGAAGAAATTACAATTTGAACATGAAGAAAGGCAGAAGAAATTACAATTTTAACATAGAAAAATGCAGAAGAAATTACAATTTGAACATGAAGAAAGGCAGAAGAAATTACAATTTGAACATGAAGAAAGGCAGAAGAAATTACAATTTTAACATAGAAAAATGCAGAAGAAATTACAATTTGAACATGAAGAAAGGCAGAAGAAATTACAATTTGAACATGAAGAAAGGCAGAAGAAATTAAAATTTTAACATAGAAAAATGCAGAAGAAATTACAATTTGAACATGAAGAAAGGCAGAAGAAATTACAATTTTAACATAGAAAAATGCAGAAGAAATTACAATTTTAACATAGAAAAATGCAGAAGAAATTACAATTTGAACATGAAGAAAGGCAGAAGAAATTACAATTTTAACATAGAAAAATGCAGAAGAAATTACAATTTGAACATGAAGAAAGGCAGAAGAAATTACAATTTTAACATAGAAAAATGCAGAAGAAATTACAATTTGAACATGAAGAAAGGCAGAAGAAATTACAATTTTAACATGAAGAAAGGCAGAAGAAATTACAATTTTAACATAGAAAAATGCAGAAGAAATTACAATTTGAACATGAAGAAAGGCAGAAGAAATTACAATTTGAACATGAAGAAAGGCAGAAGAAATTACAATTTGAACATGAAGAAAGGCAGAAGAAATTACAATTTTAACATAGAAAAATGCAGAAGAAATTACAATTTGAACATGAAGAAAGGCAGAAGAAATTACAATTTTAACATAGAAAAATGCAGAAGAAATTACAATTTGAACATGAAGAAAGGCAGAAGAAATTACAATTTGAACATGAAGAAAGGCAGAAGAAATTACAATTTTAACATAGAAAAATGCAGAAGAAATTACAATTTGAACATGAAGAAAGGCAGAAGAAATTACAATTTGAACATGAAGAAAGGCAGAAGAAATTAAAATTTTAACATAGAAAAATGCAGAAGAAATTACAATTTGAACATGAAGAAAGGCAGAAGAAATTACAATTTTAACATAGAAAAATGCAGAAGAAATTACAATTTTAACATAGAAAAATGCAGAAGAAATTACAATTTGAACATGAAGAAAGGCAGAAGAAATTACAATTTTAACATAGAAAAATGCAGAAGAAATTACAATTTGAACATGAAGAAAGGCAGAAGAAATTACAATTTGAACATGAAGAAAGGCAGAAGAAATTACAATTTTAACATAGAAAAATGCAGAAGAAATTACAATTTGAACATGAAGAAAGGCAGAAGAAATTACAATTTTAACATAGAAAAATGCAGAAGAAATTACAATTTGAACATGAAGAAAGGCAGAAGAAATTACAATTTTAACATAGAAAAATGCAGAAGAAATTACAATTTGAACATGAAGAAAGGCAGAAGAAATTACAATTTTAACATGAAGAAAGGCAGAAGAAATTACAATTTTAACATAGAAAAATGCAGAAGAAATTACAATTTGAACATGAAGAAAGGCAGAAGAAATTACAATTTGAACATGAAGAAAGGCAGAAGAAATTACAATTTGAAAATGAAGAAAGGCAGAAGAAATTACAATTTGAACATGAAGAAAGGCAGAAGAAATTACAATTTTAACATAGAAAAATGCAGAAGAAATTACAATTTGAACATGAAGAAAGGCAGAAGAAATTACAATTTTAACATAGAAAAATGCAGAAGAAATTACAATTTGAACATGAAGAAAGGCAGAAGAAATTACAATTTTAACATGAAGAAAGGCAGAAGAAATTACAATTTTAACATGAAGAAAGGCAGAAGAAATTACAATTTGAACATGAAGAAAGGCAGAAGAAATTACAATTTTAACATAGAAAAATGCAGAAGAAATTACAATTTGAACATGAAGAAAGGCAGAAGAAATTACAATTTTAACATAGAAAAATGCAGAAGAAATTACAATTTGAACATGAAGAAAGGCAGAAGAAATTACAATTTGAACATGAAGAAAGGCAGAAGAAATTACAATTTGAACATGAAGAAAGGCAGAAGAAATTACAATTTTAACATAGAAAAATGCAGAAGAAATTACAATTTGAACATGAAGAAAGGCAGAAGAAATTACAATTTTAACATGAAGAAAGGCAGAAGAAATTACAATTTTAACATAGAAAAATGCAGAAGAAATTACAATTTGAACATGAAGAAAGGCAGAAGAAATTACAATTTGAACATGAAGAAAGGCAGAAGAAATTACAATTTGAACATGAAGAAAGGCAGAAGAAATTACAATTTGAAAATGAAGAAAGGCAGAAGAAATTACAATTTGAACATGAAGAAAGGCAGAAGAAATTACAATTTGAACATGAAGAAAGGCAGAAGAAATTACAATTTTAACATGAAGAAAGGCAGAAGAAATTACAATTTTAACATAGAAAAATGCAGAAGAAATTACAATTTGAACATGAAGAAAGGCAGAAGAAATTACAATTTTAACATAGAAAAATGCAGCAGAAATTACAATTTGAACATGAAGAAAGGCAGAAGAAATTACAATTTGAACATGAAGAAAGGCAGAAGAAATTACAATTTGAACATGAAGAAAGGCAGAAGAAATTACAATTTTAACATAGAAAAATGCAGAAGAAATTACAATTTGAACATGAAGAAAGGCAGAAGAAATTACAATTTTAACATAGAAAAATGCAGCAGAAATTACAATTTGAACATGAAGAAAGGCAGAAGAAATTACAATTTGAACATGAAGAAAGGCAGAAGAAATTACAATTTTTACATAGAAAAATGCAGAAGAAATTACAATTTGAACATGAAGAAAGGCAGAAGAAATTACAATTTGAACATGAAGAAAGGCAGAAGAAATTACAATTTTAACATAGAAAAATGCAGAAGAAATTACAATTTGAACATGAAGAAAGGCAGAAGAAATTACAATTTTTACATAGAAAAATGCAGAAGAAATTACAATTTGAACATGAAGAAAGCCAGAAGAAATTACAATTTGAACATGAAGAAAGGCAGAAGAAATTACAATTTTAACATAGAAAAATGCAGAAGAAATTACAATTTGAACATGAAAAAAGGCAGAAGAAATTACAATTTGAACATGAAGAAAGGCAGAAGAAATTACAATTTGAACATGAAGAAAGGCAGAAGAAATTACAATTTGAAAATGAAGAAAGGCAGAAGAAATTACAATTTGAACATGAAGAAAGGCAGAAGAAATTACAATTTTAACATAGAAAAATGCAGAAGAAATTACAATTTGAACATGAAGAAAGGCAGAAGAAATTACAATTTTAACATAGAAAAATGCAGAAGAAATTACAATTTGAACATGAAGAAAGGCAGAAGAAATTACAATTTTAACATGAAGAAAGGCAGAAGAAATTACAATTTTAACATGAAGAAAGGCAGAAGAAATTACAATTTGAACATGAAGAAAGGCAGAAGAAATTACAATTTTAACATAGAAAAATGCAGAAGAAATTACAATTTGAACATGAAGAAAGGCAGAAGAAATTACAATTTTAACATAGAAAAATGCAGAAGAAATTACAATTTGAACATGAAGAAAGGCAGAAGAAATTACAATTTGAACATGAAGAAAGGCAGAAGAAATTACAATTTTAACATAGAAAAATGCAGAAGAAATTACAATTTGAACATGAAGAAAGGCAGAAGAAATTACAATTTTAACATAGAAAAATGCAGAAGAAATTACAATTTGAACATGAAGAAAGGCAGAAGAAATTACAATTTTAACATAGAAAAATGCAGAAGAAATTAAAATTTTAACATGAAGAAAGGCAGAAGAAATTACTATTTGAACATGAAGAAAGGCAGAAGAAATTACAATTTTAACATAGAAAAATGCAGAAGAAATTACAATTTGAACATGAAGAAAGGCAGAAGAAATTACAATTTTAACATAGAAAAATGCAGAAGAAATTACAATTTGAACATGAAGAAAGGCAGAAGAAATTACAATTTGAACATGAAGAAAGGCAGAAGAAATTACAATTTGAACATGAAGAAAGGCAGAAGAAATTACAATTTTAACATAGAAAAATGCAGAAGAAATTACAATTTGAACATGAAGAAAGGCAGAAGAAATTACAATTTTAACATAGAAAAATGCAGAAGAAATTACAATTTGAACATGAAGAAAGGCAGAAGAAATTACAATTTTAACATAGAAAAATGCAGAAGAAATTACAATTTGAACATGAAGAAAGGCAGAAGAAATTACAATTTGAACATGAAGAAAGGCAGAAGAAATTACAATTTTAACATAGAAAAATGCAGAAGAAATTACAATTTGAACATGAAGAAAGGCAGAAGAAATTACAATTTGAACATAGAAAAATGCAGAAGAAATTACAATTTGAACATGAAGAAAGGCAGTAGAAATTACAATTTGAACATGAAGAAAGGCAGAAGAAATTACAATTTGAACATGAAGAAAGGCAGAAGAAATTACAATTTGAAAATGAAGAAAGGCAGAAGAAATTACAATTTGAACATGAAGAAAGGCAGAAGAAATTAAAATTTTAACATGAAGAAAGGCAGAAGAAATTACAATTTGAACATGAAGAAAGGCAGAAGAAATTACAATTTTAACATAGAAAAATGCAGAAGAAATTACAATTTGAACATGAAGAAAGGCAGAAGAAATTACAATTTTAACATAGAAAAATGCAGCAGAAATTACAATTTGAACATGAAGAAAGGCAGAAGAAATTACAATTTGAACATGAAGAAAGGCAGAAGAAATTACAATTTGAACATGAAGAAAGGCAGAAGAAATTACAATTTTAACATAGAAAAATGCAGAAGAAATTACAATTTGAACATGAAGAAAGGCAGAAGAAATTACAATTTTAACATAGAAAAATGCAGCAGAAATTACAATTTGAACATGAAGAAAGGCAGAAGAAATTACAATTTGAACATGAAGAAAGGCAGAAGAAATTACAATTTTAACATAGAAAAATGCAGAAGAAATTACAATTTGAACATGAAGAAAGGCAGAAGAAATTACAATTTGAACATGAAGAAAGGCAGAAGAAATTACAATTTTAACATAGAAAAATGCAGAAGAAATTACAATTTGAACATGAAGAAAGGCAGAAGAAATTACAATTTTAACATAGAAAAATGCAGAAGAAATTACAATTTGAACATGAAGAAAGGCAGAAGAAATTACAATTTTAACATAGAAAAATGCAGAAGAAATTACAATTTGAACATGAAGAAAGGCAGAAGAAATTACAATTTGAACATGAAGAAAGGCAGAAGAAATTACAATTTTAACATAGAAAAATGCAGAAGAAATTACAATTTTAACATGAAGAAAGGCAGAAGAAATTACAATTTTAACATAGAAAAATGCAGAAGAAATTACAATTTGAACATGAAGAAAGGCAGAAGAAATTACAATTTTAACATAGAAAAATGCAGAAGAAATTACAATTTGAACATGAAGAAAGGCAGAAGAAATTACAATTTGAACATGAAGAAAGGCAGAAGAAATTACAATTTTAACATAGAAAAATGCAGCAGAAATTACAATTTGAACATGAAGAAAGGCAGAAGAAATTACAATTTGAACATGAAGAAAGGCAGAAGAAATTACAATTTTAACATAGAAAAATGCAGAAGAAATTACAATTTGAACATGAAGAAAGGCAGAAGAAATTACAATTTGAACATGAAGAAAGGCAGAAGAAATTACAATTTTAACATAGAAAAATGCAGAAGAAATTACAATTTGAACATGAAGAAAGGCAGAAGAAATTACAATTTTAACATAGAAAAATGCAGAAGAAATTACAATTTGAACATGAAGAAAGGCAGAAGAAATTACAATTTGAACATAGAAAAATGCAGAAGAAATTACAATTTGAACATGAAGAAAGGCAGAAGAAATTACAATTTTAACATAGAAAAATGCAGAAGAAATTACAATTTGAACATGAAGAAAGGCAGAAGAAATTACAATTTGAACATGAAGAAAGGCAGAAGAAATTACAATTTGAACATGAAGAAAGGCAGAAGAAATTACAATTTGAAAATGAAGAAAGGCAGAAGAAATTACAATTTGAACATGAAGAAAGGCAGAAGAAATTACAATTTTAACATGAAGAAAGGCAGAAGAAATTACAATTTGAACATGAAGAAAGGCAGAAGAAATTACAATTTTAACATAGAAAAATGCAGAAGAAATTACAATTTGAACATGAAGAAAGGCAGAAGAAATTACAATTTGAACATGAAGAAAGGCAGAAGAAATTACAATTTGAACATGAAGAAAGGCAAAAGAAATTACAATTTTAACATAGAAAAATGCAGAAGAAATTACAATTTGAACATGAAGAAAGGCAGAAGAAATTACAATTTTAACATAGAAAAATGCAGAAGAAATTACAATTTGAACATGAAGAAAGGCAGAAGAAATTACAATTTTAACATAGAAAAATGCAGCAGAAATTACAATTTGAACATGAAGAAAGGCAGAAGAAATTACAATTTGAACATGAAGAAAGGCAGAAGAAATTACAATTTGAACATGAAGAAAGGCAGAAGAAATTACAATTTTAACATAGAAAAATGCAGAAGAAATTACAATTTGAACATGAAGAAAGGCAGAAGAAATTACAATTTTAACATAGAAAAATGCAGCAGAAATTACAATTTGAACATGAAGAAAGGCAGAAGAAATTACAATTTGAACATGAAGAAAGGCAGAAGAAATTACAATTTGAACATGAAGAAAGGCAGAAGAAATTACAATTTTTACATAGAAAAATGCAGAAGAAATTACAATTTGAACATGAAGAAAGGCAGAAGAAATTACAATTTGAACATGAAGAAAGGCAGAAGAAATTACAATTTTAACATAGAAAAATGCAGAAGAAATTACAATTTGAACATGAAGAAAGGCAGAAGAAATTACAATTTTAACATAGAAAAATGCAGAAGAAATTACAATTTGAACATGAAGAAAGGCAGAAGAAATTACAATTTTAACATAGAAAAATGCAGAAGAAATTACAATTTGAACATGAAGAAAGGCAGAAGAAATTACAATTTGAACATGAAGAAAGGCAGAAGAAATTACAATTTGAACATGAAGAAAGGCAGAAGAAATTACAATTTTAACATAGAAAAATGCAGAAGAAATTACAATTTGAACATGAAGAAAGGCAGAAGAAATTAAAATTTTAACATGAAGAAAGGCAGAAGAAATTACAATTTGAACATGAAGAAAGGCAGAAGAAATTACAATTTTAACATAGAAAAATGCAGAAGAAATTACAATTTGAACATGAAGAAAGGCAGAAGAAATTACAATTTTAACATAGAAAAATGCAGCAGAAATTACAATTTGAACATGAAGAAAGGCAGAAGAAATTACAATTTGAACATGAAGAAAGGCAGAAGAAATTACAATTTGAACATGAAGAAAGGCAGAAGAAATTACAATTTTAACATAGAAAAATGCAGAAGAAATTACAATTTGAACATGAAGAAAGGCAGAAGAAATTACAATTTTAACATAGAAAAATGCAGCAGAAATTACAATTTGAACATGAAGAAAGGCAGAAGAAATTACAATTTTAACATAGAAAAATGCAGAAGAAATTACAATTTGAACATGAAGAAAGGCAGAAGAAATTACAATTTGAACATGAAGAAAGCCAGAAGAAATTACAATTTTAACATAGAAAAATGCAGAAGAAATTACAATTTGAACATGAAGAAAGGCAGAAGAAATTACAATTTTAACATAGAAAAATGCAGAAGAAATTACAATTTGAACATGAAGAAAGGCAGAAGAAATTACAATTTGAACATGAAGAAAGGCAGAAGAAATTACAATTTGAACATGAAGAAAGGCAGAAGAAATTACAATTTTAACATAGAAAAATGCAGAAGAAATTACAATTTTAACATGAAGAAAGGCAGAAGAAATTACAATTTGAACATGAAGAAAGGCAGAAGAAATTACAATTTGAAAATGAAGAAAGGCAGAAGAAATTACAATTTGAACATGAAGAAAGACAGAAGAAATTACAATTTGAACATGAAGAAAGGCAGAAGAAATTACAATTTTAACATAGAAAAATGCAGAAGCAATTACAATTTTAACATGAAGAAAGGCAGAAGAAATTACAATTTTAACATAGAAAAATGCAGAAGAAATTACAATTTGAACATGAAGAAAGGCAGAAGAAATTACAATTTTAACATAGAAAAATGCAGAAGAAATTACAATTTGAACATGAAGAAAGGCAGAAGAAATTACAATTTGAACATGAAGAAAGGCAGAAGAAATTACAATTTTAACATAGAAAAATGCAGAAGAAATTACAATTTGAACATGAAGAAAGGCAGAAGAAATTACAATTTTAACATAGAAAAATGCAGAAGAAATTACAATTTGAACATGAAGAAAGGCAGAAGAAATTACAATTTGAACATGAAGAAAGGCAGAAGAAATTACAATTTTAACATAGAAAAATGCAGAAGAAATTACAATTTGAACATGAAGAAAGGCAGAAGAAATTACAATTTGAACATGAAGAAAGGCAGAAGAAATTACAATTTTAACATAGAAAAATGCAGAAGAAATTACAATTTGAACATGAAGAAAGGCAGAAGAAATTACAATTTTAACATAGAAAAATGCAGAAGAAATTACAATTTGAACATGAAGAAAGGCAGAAGAAATTACAATTTGAACATGAAGAAAGGCAGAAGAAATTACAATTTTAACATAGAAAAATGCAGAAGAAATTACAATTTGAACATGAAGAAAGGCAGAAGAAATTACAATTTTAACATAGAAAAATGCAGAAGAAATTACAATTTGAACATGAAGAAAGGCAGAAGAAATTACAATTTGAACATGAAGAAAGGCAGAAGAAATTACAATTTTAACATAGAAAAATGCAGAAGAAATTACAATTTGAACATGAAGAAAGGCAGAAGAAATTACAATTTTAACATAGAAAAATGCAGAAGAAATTACAATTTGAACATGAAGAAAGGCAGAAGAAATTACAATTTGAACATGAAGAAAGGCAGAAGAAATTACAATTTTAACATAGAAAAATGCAGAAGAAATTACAATTTGAACATGAAGAAAGGCAGAAGAAATTACAATTTGAACATGAAGAAAGGCAGAAGAAATTACAATTTTAACATAGAAAAATGCAGAAGAAATTACAATTTGAACATGAAGAAAGGCAGAAGAAATTACAATTTTAACATAGAAAAATGCAGAAGAAATTACAATTTGAACATGAAGAAAGGCAGAAGAAATTACAATTTTAACATAGAAAAATGCAGAAGAAATTACAATTTGAACATGAAGAAAGGCAGAAGAAATTACAATTTTAACATAGAAAAATGCAGAAGAAATTACAATTTGAACATGAAGAAAGGCAGAAGAAATTACAATTTGAACATGAAGAAAGGCAGAAGAAATTACAATTTGAAAATGAAGAAAGGCAGAAGAAATTACAATTTGAACATGAAGAAAGGCAGAAGAAATTACAATTTGAACATGAAGAAAGGCAGAAGAAATTACAATTTGAACATGAAGAAAGGCAGAAGAAATTACAATTTGAACATGAAGAAAGGCAGAAGAAATTACAATTTTAACATAGAAACATGCAGAAGAAATTACAATTTGAACATGAAGAAAGGCAGAAGAAATTACAATTTGAAAATGAAGAAAGGCAGAAGAAATTACAATTTGAACATGAAGAAAGGCAGAAGAAATTACAATTTGAACATGAAGAAAGGCAGAAGAAATTACAATTTGAAAATGAAGAAAGGCAGAAGAAATTACAATTTGAAAATGAAGAAAGGCAGAAGAAATTACAATTTGAACATGAAGAAAGGCAGAAGAAATTACAATTTGAACATGAAGAAAGGCAGAAGAAATTACAATTTGAACATGAAGAAAGGCAGAAGAAATTACAATTTTAACATAGAAAAATGCAGAAGAAATTACAATTTGAACATGAAGAAAGGCAGAAGAAATTACAATTTGAACATGAAGAAAGGCAGAAGAAATTACAATTTTAACATAGAAAAATGCAGAAGAAATTACAATTTGAACATGAAGAAAGGCAGAAGAAATTACAATTTTAACATAGAAAAATGCAGAAGAAATTACAATTTGAACATGAAGAAAGGCAGAAGAAATTACAATTTTAACATAGAAAAATGCAGAAGAAATTACAATTTGAACATGAAGAAAGGCAGAAGAAATTACAATTTTAACATAGAAAAATGCAGAAGAAATTACAATTTGAACATGAAGAAAGGCAGAAGAAATTACAATTTGAACATGAAGAAAGGCAGAAGAAATTACAATTTGAAAATGAAGAAAGGCAGAAGAAATTACAATTTGAACATGAAGAAAGGCAGAAGAAATTACACTTTTAACATGAAGAAAGGCAGAAGAAATTACAATTTTAACATAGAAAAATGCAGAAGAAATTACAATTTGAACATGAAGAAAGGCAGAAGAAATTACAATTTTAACATAGAAAAATGCAGCAGAAATTACAATTTGAACATGAAGAAAGGCAGAAGAAATTACAATTTGAACATGAAGAAAGGCAGAAGAAATTACAATTTGAACATGAAGAAAGGCAGAAGAAATTACAATTTTAACATAGAAAAATGCAGAAGAAATTACAATTTGAACATGAAGAAAGGCAGAAGAAATTACAATTTGAACATGAAGAAAGGCAGAAGAAATTACAATTTTAACATAGAAAAATGCAGAAGAAATTACAATTTGAACATGAAGAAAGGCAGAAGAAATTACAATTTTAACATAGAAAAATGCAGAAGAAATTACAATTTGAACATGAAGAAAGGCAGAAGAAATTACAATTTTAACATAGAAAAATGCAGAAGAAATTACAATTTGAACATGAAGAAAGGCAGAAGAAATTACAATTTGAACATGAAGAAAGGCAGAAGAAATTACAATTTGAACATGAAGAAAGGCAGAAGAAATTACAATTTGAACATGAAGAAAGGCAGAAGAAATTACAATTTGAACATGAAGAAAGGCAGAAGAAATTACAATTTGAAAATGAAGAAAGGCAGAAGAAATTACAATTTGAACATAAAGAAATGCAGAAGAAATTACAATTTGAACATGAAGAAAGGCAGAAGAAATTACAATTTTAACATAGAAAAATGCAGAAGAAATTACAATTTGAACATGAAGAAAGGCAGAAGAAATTACAATTTTAACATAGAAAAATTCAGCAGAAATTACAATTTGAACATGAAGAAAGGCAGAAGAAATTACAATTTGAACATACAGAAAGGCAGAAGAAATTACAATTTGAACATGAAGAAAGGCAGAAGAAATTACAATTTTAACATAGAAAAATGCAGAAGAAATTACAATTTGAACATGAAGAAAGGCAGAAGAAATTACAATTTGAACATGAAGAAAGGCAGAAGAAATTACAATTTTAACATAGAAAAATGCAGAAGAAATTACAATTTGAACATGAAGAAAGGCAGAAGAAATTACAATTTTAACATAGAAAAATGCAGAAGAAATTACAATTTGAACATGAAGAAAGGCAGAAGAAATTACAATTTTAACATAGAAAAATGCAGAAGAAATTACAATTTGAACATGAAGAAAGGCAGAAGAAATTACAATTTTAACATAGAAAAATGCAGAAGAAATTACAATTTGAACATGAAGAAAGGCAGAAGAAATTACAATTTGAACATGAAGAAAGGCAGAAGAAATTACAATTTGAACATGAAGAAAGGCAGAAGAAATTACAATTTGAAAATGAAGAAAGGCAGAAGAAATTACAATTTGAACATGAAGAAAGGCAGAAGAAATTACAATTTTAACATGAAGAAAGGCAGAAGAAATTACAATTTGAACATGAAGAAAGGCAGAAGAAATTACAATTTTAACATAGAAAAATGCAGAAGAAATTACAATTTGAACATGAAGAAAGGCAGAAGAAATTACAATTTTAACATAGAAAAATGCAGAAGAAATTACAATTTGAACATGAAGAAAGGCAGAAGAAATTACAATTTTAACATAGAAAAATGCAGCAGAAATTACAATTTGAACATGAAGAAAGGCAGAAGAAATTACAATTTGAACATGAAGAAAGGCAGAAGAAATTACAATTTGAACATGAAGAAAGGCAGAAGAAATTACAATTTTAACATAGAAAAATGCAGAAGAAATTACAATTTGAACATGAAGAAAGGCAGAAGAAATTACAATTTTAACATAGAAAAATGCAGCAGAAATTACAATTTGAACATGAAGAAAGGCAGAAGAAATTACAATTTGAACATGAAGAAAGGCAGAAGAAATTACAATTTGAACATGAAGAAAGGCAGAAGAAATTACAATTTTAACATAGAAAAATGCAGCAGAAATTACAATTTGAACATGAAGAAAGGCAGAAGAAATTACAATTTGAACATAGAAAAATGCAGCAGAAATTACAATTTGAACATGAAGAAAGGCAGAAGAAATTACAATTTGAACATGAAGAAAGGCAGAAGAAATTACAATTTGAAAATGAAGAAAGGCAGAAGAAATTACAATTTGAACATGAAGAAAGGCAGAAGAAATTACAATTTTAACATGAAGAAAGGCAGAAGAAATTACAATTTGAACATGAAGAAAGGCAGAAGAAATTACAATTTTAACATGAAGAAAGGCAGAAGAAATTACAATTTGAACATGAAGAAAGGCAGAAGAAATTACAATTTTAACATAGAAAAATGCAGCGGAAATTACAATTTGAACATGAGAAAGGCAGAAGAAATTACAATTTGAACATAGAAAAATGCAGCAGAAATTACAATTTGAACATGAAGAAAGGCAGAAGAAATTACAATTTGAACATGAAGAAAGGCAGAAGAAATTACAATTTGAACATGAAGAAAGGCAGAAGAAATTACAATTTTAACATAGAAAAATGCAGCAGAAATTACAATTTGAACATGAAGAAAGGCAGAAGAAATTACAATTTGAACATAGAAAAATGCAGCAGAAATTACAATTTGAACATAAAGAAAGGCAGAAGAAATTACAATTTGAACATGAAGAAAGGCAGAAGAAATTACAATTTGAAAATGAAGAAAGGCAGAAGAAATTACAATTTGAACATGAAGAAAGGCAGAAAAATTACAATTTTAACATGAAGAAAGGCAGAAGAAATTACAATTTGAACATGAAGAAAGGCAGAAGAAATTACAATTTTAACATAGAAAAATGCAGAAGAAATTACAATTTGAACATGAAGAAAGGCAGAAGAAATTACAATTTTAACATAGAAAAATGCAGAAGAAATTACAATTTGAACATGAAGAAAGGCAGAAGAAATTACAATTTGAACATGAAGAAAGGCAGAAGAAATTACAATTTTAACATGAAGAAAGGCAGAAGAAATTACAATTTGAACATGAAGAAAGGCAGAAGAAATTACAATTTTAACATAGAAAAATGCAGCAGAAATTACAATTTGAACATGAAGAAAGGCAGAAGAAATTACAATTTGAACATAGAAAAATGCAGCAGAAATTACAATTTGAACATGAAGAAAGGCAGAAGAAATTACAATTTGAACATGAAGAAAGGCAGAAGAAATTACAATTTGAACATGAAGAAAGGCAGAAGAAATTACAATTTTAACATAGAAAAATGCAGCAGAAATTACAATTTGAACATGAAGAAAGGCAGAAGAAATTACAATTTGAACATAGAAAAATGCAGCAGAAATTACAATTTGAACATGAAGAAAGGCAGAAGAAATTACAATTTGAACATGAAGAAAGGCAGAAGAAATTACAATTTGAAAATGAAGAAAGGCAGAAGAAATTACAATTTGAACATGAAGAAAGGCAGAAGAAATTACAATTTTAACATGAAGAAAGGCAGAAGAAATTACAATTTGAACATGAAGAAAGGCAGAAGAAATTACAATTTGAACATGAAGAAAGGCAGAAGAAATTACAATTTGAACATGAAGAAAGGCAGAAGAAATTACAATTTTAACATAGAAAAATGCAGCAGAAATTACAATTTGAACATGAAGAAAGGCAGAAGAAATTACAATTTGAACATAGAAAAATGCAGCAGAAATTACAATTTGAACATGAAGAAAGGCAGAAGAAATTACAATTTGAACATGAAGAAAGGCAGAAGAAATTACAATTTGAAAATGAAGAAAGGCAGAAGAAATTACAATTTGAACATGAAGAAAGGCAGAAGAAATTACAATTTTAACATGAAGAAAGGCAGAAGAAATTACAATTTGAACATGAAGAAAGGCAGAAGAAATTACAATTTGAACATGAAGAAAGGCAGAAGAAATTACAATTTGAACATGAAGAAAGGCAGAAGAAATTACAATTTTAACATAGAAAAATGCAGAAGAAATTACAATTTGAACATGAAGAAAGGCAGAAGAAATTACAATTTTAACATAGAAAAATGCAGAAGAAATTACAATTTGAACATGAAGAAAGGCAGAAGAAATTACAATTTTAACATAGAAAAATGCAGCAGAAATTACAATTTTAACATGAAGAAAGGCAGAAGAAATTACAATTTGAACATGAAGAAAGGCAGAAGAAATTACAATTTGAACATGAAGAAAGGCAGAAGAAATTACAATTTGAACATGAAGAAAGGCAGAAGAAATTACAATTTTAACATAGAAAAATGCAGCAGAAATTACAATTTGAACATGAAGAAAGGCAGAAGAAATTACAATTTGAACATGAAGAAAGGCAGAAGAAATTACAATTTGAACATGAAGAAAGGCAGAAGAAATTACAATTTGAACATGAAGAAAGGCAGAAGAAATTACAATTTTAACATAGAAAAATGCAGCAGAAATTACAATTTGAACATGAAGAAAGGCAGAAGAAATTACAATTTTAACATAGAAAAATGCAGCAGAAATTACAATTTTAACATGAAGAAAGGCAGAAGAAATTACAATTTGAACATGAAGAAAGGCAGAAGAAATTACAATTTGAACATGAAGAAAGGCAGAAGAAATTACAATTTGAACATGAAGAAAGGCAGAAGAAATTACAATTTTAACATAGAAAAATGCAGCAGAAATTACAATTTGAACATGAAGAAAGGCAGAAGAAATTACAATTTGAACATGAAGAAAGGCAGAAGAAATTACAATTTGAACATGAAGAAAGGCAGAAGAAATTACAATTTTAACATAGAAAAATGCAGAAGAAATTACAATTTGAACATGAAGAAAGGCAGAAGAAATTACAATTTTAACATAGAAAAATGCAGCAGAAATTACAATTTGAACATGAAGAAAGGCAGAAGAAATTACAATTTGAACATGAAGAAAGGCAGAAGAAATTACAATTTGAACATGAAGAAAGGCAGAAGAAATTACAATTTGAACATGAAGAAAGGCAGAAGAAATTACAATTTTAACATAGAAAAATGCAGAAGAAATTACAATTTGAACATGAAGAAAGGCAGAAGAAATTACAATTTTAACATAGAAAAATGCAGAAGAAATTACAATTTGAACATGAAGAAAGGCAGAAGAAATTACAATTTTAACATAGAAAAATGCAGAAGAAATTACAATTTGAACATGAAGAAAGGCAGAAGAAATTACAATTTTAACATAGAAAAATGCAGAAGAAATTACAATTTGAACATGAAGAAAGGCAGAAGAAATTACAATTTGAACATGAAGAAAGGCAGAAGAAATTACAATTTGAAAATGAAGAAAGGCAGAAGAAATTACAATTTGAACATGAAGAAAGGCAGAAGAAATTACAATTTGAACATGAAGAAAGGCAGAAGAAATTACAATTTGAACATGAAGAAAGGCAGAAGAAATTACAATTTGAACATGAAGAAAGGCAGAAGAAATTACAATTTTAACATAGAAAAATGCAGAAGAAATTACAATTTGAACATGAAGAAAGGCAGAAGAAATTACAATTTGAAAATGAAGAAAGGCAGAAGAAATTACAATTTGAACATGAAGAAAGGCAGAAGAAATTACAATTTGAACATGAAGAAAGGCAGAAGAAATTACAATTTGAAAATGAAGAAAGGCAGAAGAAATTACAATTTGAAAATGAAGAAAGGCAGAAGAAATTACAATTTGAACATGAAGAAAGGCAGAAGAAATTACAATTTGAACATGAAGAAAGGCAGAAGAAATTACAATTTGAACATGAAGAAAGGCAGAAGAAATTACAATTTTAACATAGAAAAATGCAGAAGAAATTACAATTTGAACATGAAGAAAGGCAGAAGAAATTACAATTTGAACATGAAGAAAGGCAGAAGAAATTACAATTTTAACATAGAAAAATGCAGAAGAAATTACAATTTGAACATGAAGAAAGGCAGAAGAAATTACAATTTTAACATAGAAAAATGCAGAAGAAATTACAATTTGAACATGAAGAAAGGCAGAAGAAATTACAATTTTAACATAGAAAAATGCAGAAGAAATTACAATTTGAACATGAAGAAAGGCAGAAGAAATTACAATTTTAACATAGAAAAATGCAGAAGAAATTACAATTTGAACATGAAGAAAGGCAGAAGAAATTACAATTTTAACATAGAAAAATGCAGCAGAAATTACAATTTGAACATGAAGAAAGGCAGAAGAAATTACAATTTGAACATGAAGAAAGGCAGAAGAAATTACAATTTGAACATGAAGAAAGGCAGAAGAAATTACAATTTTAACATAGAAAAATGCAGAAGAAATTACAATTTTAACATAGAAAAATGCAGAAGAAATTACAATTTGAACATGAAGAAAGGCAGAAGAAATTACAATTTGAACATGAAGAAAGGCAGAAGAAATTACAATTTGAACATGAAGAAAGGCAGAAGAAATTACAATTTGAACATGAAGAAAGGCAGAAGAAATTACAATTTGAACATGAAGAAAGGCAGAAGAAATTACAATTTGAACATAGAAAAATGCAGAAGAAATTACAATTTGAACATGAAGAAAGGCAGAAGAAATTACAATTTGAACATGAAGAAAGGCAGAAGAAATTACAATTTTAACATAGAAAAATGCAGAAGAAATTACAATTTGAACATGAAGAAAGGCAGAAGAAATTACAATTTTAACATAGAAAAATGCAGAAGAAATTACAATTTGAACATGAAGAAAGGCAGAAGAAATTACAATTTTAACATAGAAAAATGCAGAAGAAATTACAATTTGAACATGAAGAAAGGCAGAAGAAATTACAATTTTAACATAGAAAAATGCAGCAGAAATTACAATTTGAACATGAAGAAAGGCAGAAGAAATTACAATTTGAACATGAAGAAAGGCAGAAGAAATTACAATTTGAACATGAAGAAAGGCAGAAGAAATTACAATTTGAAAATGAAGAAAGGCAGAAGAAATTACAATTTGAACATGAAGAAAGGCAGAAGAAATTAAAATTTTAACATGAAGAAAGGCAGAAGAAATTACAATTTTAACATAGAAAAATGCAGAAGAAATTACAATTTGAACATGAAGAAAGGCAGAAGAAATTACAATTTGAACATGAAGAAAGGCAGAAGAAATTACAATTTTAACATAGAAAAATGCAGAAGAAATTACAATTTGAACATGAAGAAAGGCAGAAGAAATTACAATTTTAACATAGAAAAATGCAGCAGAAATTACAATTTGAACATGAAGAAAGGCAGAAGAAATTACAATTTGAACATGAAGAAAGGCAGAAGAAATTACAATTTGAACATGAAGAAAGGCAGAAGAAATTACAATTTGAACATGAAGAAAGGCAGAAGAAATTACAATTTTAACATGAAGAAAGGCAGAAGAAATTACAATTTGAACATGAAGAAAGGCAGAAGAAATTACAATTTGAAAATGAAGAAAGGCAGAAGAAATTACAATTTGAACATGAAGAAAGGCAGAAGAAATTAAAATTTTAACATGAAGAAAGGCAGAAGAAATTACAATTTGAACATGAAGAAAGGCAGAAGAAATTACAATTTTAACATAGAAAAATGCAGAAGAAATTACAATTTGAACATGAAGAAAGGCAGAAGAAATTACAATTTTAACATAGAAAAATGCAGCAGAAATTACAATTTGAACATGAAGAAAGGCAGAAGAAATTACAATTTGAACATGAAGAAAGGCAGAAGAAATTACAATTTTAACATAGAAAAATGCAGAAGAAATTACAATTTGAACATGAAGAAAGGCAGAAGAAATTACAATTTGAACATGAAGAAAGGCAGAAGAAATTACAATTTTAACATAGAAAAATGCAGAAGAAATTACAATTTGAACATGAAGAAAGGCAGAAGAAATTACAATTTTAACATAGAAAAATGCAGAAGAAATTACAATTTGAACATGAAGAAAGGCAGAAGAAATTACAATTTTAACATAGAAAAATGCAGAAGAAATTACAATTTGAACATGAAGAAAGGCAGAAGAAATTACAATTTTAACATAGAAAAATGCAGAAGAAATTACAATTTGAACATGAAGAAAGGCAGAAGAAATTACAATTTGAACATGAAGAAAGGCAGAAGAAATTACAATTTGAAAATGAAGAAAGGCAGAAGAAATTACAATTTGAACATGAAGAAAGGCAGAAGAAATTACAATTTTAACATAGAAAAATGCAGAAGAAATTACAATTTTAACATGAAGAAAGGCAGAAGAAATTACAATTTTAACATAAAAATATGCAGAAGAAATTACAATTTGAACATGAAGAAAGGCAGAAGAAATTACAATTTTAACATAGAAAAATGCAGAAGAAATTACAATTTGAACATGAAGAAAGGCAGAAGAAATTACAATTTTAACATAGAAAAATGCAGAAGAAATTACAATTTTAACATGAAGAAAGGCAGAAGAAATTACAATTTGAACATGAAGAAAGGCAGAAGAAATTACAATTTTAACATAGAAAAATGCAGAAGAAATTACAATTTGAACATGAAGAAAGGCAGAAGAAATTACAATTTTACCATAGAAAAATGCAGAAGAAATTACAATTTGAACATGAAGAAAGGCAGAAGAAATTACAATTTTAACATAGAAAAATGCAGAAGAAATTACAATTTGAACATGAAGAAAGGCAGAAGAAATTACAATTTTAACATAGAAAAATGCAGAAGAAATTACAATTTGAACATGAAGAAAGGCAGAAGAAATTACAATTTGAACATGAAGAAAGGCAGAAGAAATTACAATTTGAACATGAAGAAAGGCAGAAGAAATTACAATTTGAAAATGAAGAAAGGCAGAAGAAATTACAATTTGAACATGAAGAAAGGCAGAAGAAATTACAATTTTAACATAGAAAAATGCAGAAGAAATTACAATTTTAACATGAAGAAAGGCAGAAGAAATTACAATTTTAACATAGAAAAATGCAGAAGAAATTACAATTTGAACATGAAGAAAGGCAGAAGAAATTACAATTTTAACATAGAAAAATGCAGAAGAAATTACAATTTGAACATGAAGAAAGGCAGAAGAAATTACAATTTGAACATGAAGAAAGGCAGAAGAAATTACAATTTGAAAATGAAGAAAGGCAGAAGAAATTACAATTTTAACATGAAGAAAGGCAGAAGAAATTACAATTTTAACATAGAAAAATGCAGAAGAAATTACAATTTGAACATGAAGAAAGGCAGAAGAAATTACAATTTTAACATAGAAAAATGCAGAAGAAATTACAATTTGAACATGAAGAAAGGCAGAAGAAATTACAATTTTAACATAGAAAAATGCAGAAGAAATTACAATTTGAACATGAAGAAAGGCAGAAGAAATTACAATTTTAACATAGAAAAATGCAGAAGAAATTACAATTTTAACATAGAAAAATGCAGAAGAAATTACAATTTGAACATGAAGAAAGGCAGAAGAAATTACAATTTTAACATAGAAAAATGCAGAAGAAATTACAATTTGAACATGAAGAAAGGCAGAAGAAATTACAATTTTAACATGAAGAAAGGCAGAAGAAATTACAATTTTAACATAGAAAAATGCAGAAGAAATTACAATTTTAACATAGAAAAATGCAGAAGAAATTACAATTTTAACATAGAAAAATGCAGAAGAAATTACAATTTTAACATGAAGAAAGGCAGAAGAAATTACAATTTTAACATAGAAAAATGCAGAAGAAATTACAATTTTAACATAGAAAAATGCAGAAGAAATTACAATTTTAACATAGAAAAATGCAGAAGAAATTACAATTTGAACATGAAGAAAGGCAGAAGAAATTACAATTATAACATAGAAAAATGCAGAAGAAATTACAATTTTAACATAGAAAAATGCAGAAGAAATTACAATTTGAACATGAAGAAAGGCAGAAGAAATTACAATTTTAACATAGAAAAATGCAGAAGAAATTACAATTTGAACATGAAGAAAGGCAGAAGAAATTACAATTTGAACATGAAGAAAGGCAGAAGAAATTACAATTTGAACATGAAGAAAGGCAGAAGAAATTACAATTTGAAAATGAAGAAAGGCAGAAGAAATTACAATTTGAACATGAAGAAAGGCAGAAGAAATTACAATTTTAACATAGAAAAATGCACAAGAAATTACAATTTGAACATGAAGAAAGGCAGAAGAAATTACAATTTGAACATGAAGAAAGGCAGAAGAAATTACAATTTTAACATAGAAAAATGCAGAAGAAATTACAATTTGAACATGAAGAAAGGCAGAAGAAATTACAATTTTAACATAGAAAAATGCAGAAGAAATTACAATTTGAACATGAAGAAAGGCAGAAGAAATTACAATTTTAACATAGAAAAATGCAGAAGAAATTACAATTTGAACATGAAGAAAGGCAGAAGAAATTACAATTTTAACATAGAAAAATGCAGAAGAAATTACAATTTGAACATGAAGAAAGGCAGAAGAAATTACAATTTGAACATGAAGAAAGGCAGAAGAAATTACAATTTGAACATGAAGAAAGGCAGAAGAAATTACAATTTTAACATAGAAAAATGCAGAAGAAATTACAATTTGAACATGAAGAAAGGCAGAAGAAATTACAATTTTAACATAGAAAAATGCAGCAGAAATTACAATTTGAACATGAAGAAAGGCAGAAGAAATTACAATTTGAACATGAAGAAAGGCAGAAGAAATTACAATTTGAACATGAAGAAAGGCAGAAGAAATTACAATTTTAACATAGAAAAATGCAGAAGAAATTACAATTTGAACATGAAGAAAGGCAGAAGAAATTACAATTTTAACATAGAAAAATGCAGCAGAAATTACAATTTGAACATGAAGAATGGCAGAAGAAATTACAATTTGAACATGAAGAAAGGCAGAAGAAATTACAATTTGAACATGAAGAAAGGCAGAAGAAATTACAATTTTAACATAGAAAAATGCAGAAGAAATTACAATTTGAACATGAAGAAAGGCAGAAGAAATTACAATTTTAACATAGAAAAATGCAGAAGAAATTACAATTTGAACATGAAGAAAGGCAGAAGAAATTACAATTTTAACATAGAAAAATGCAGAAGAAATTACAATTTGAACATGAAGAAAGGCAGAAGAAATTACAATTTTAACATAGAAAAATGCAGAAGAAATTACAATTTGAACATGAAGAAAGGCAGAAGAAATTACAATTTGAACATGAAGAAAGGCAGAAGAAATTACAATTTGAACATGAAGAAAGGCAGAAGAAATTACAATTTGAAAATGAAGAAAGGCAGAAGAAATTACAATTTGAACATGAAGAAAGGCAGAAGAAATTACAATTTTAACATAGAAAAATGCAGAAGAAATTACAATTTTAACATGAAGAAAGGCAGAAGAAATTACAATTTTAACATAGAAAAATGCAGAAGAAATTACAATTTTAACATGAAGAAAGGCAGAAGAAATTACAATTTGAACATGAAGAAAGGCAGAAGAAATTACAATTTTAACATAGAAAAATGCAGAAGAAATTACAATTTGAACATGAAGAAAGGCAGAAGAAATTACAATTTTAACATAGAAAAATGCAGAAGAAATTACAATTTGAACATGAAGAAAGGCAGAAGAAATTACAATTTTAACATAGAAAAATGCAGAAGAAATTACAATTTGAACATGAAGAAAGGCAGAAGAAATTACAATTTTAACATAGAAAAATGCAGAAGAAATTACAATTTGAACATGAAGAAAGGCAGAAGAAATTACAATTTGAACATGAAGAAAGGCAGAAGAAATTACAATTTGAACATGAAGAAAGGCAGAAGAAATTACAATTTGAAAATGAAGAAAGGCAGAAGAAATTACAATTTGAACATGAAGAAAGGCAGAAGAAATTACAATTTTAACATAGAAAAATGCAGAAGAAATTACAATTTTAACATGAAGAAAGGCAGAAGAAATTACAATTTTAACATAGAAAAATGCAGAAGAAATTACAATTTGAACATGAAGAAAGGCAGAAGAAATTACAATTTTAACATAGAAAAATGCAGAAGAAATTACAATTTGAACATGAAGAAAGGCAGAAGAAATTACAATTTTAACATAGAAAAATGCAGAAGAAATTACAATTTTAACATGAAGAAAGGCAGAAGAAATTACAATTTGAACATGAAGAAAGGCAGAAGAAATTACAATTTTAACATAGAAAAATGCAGAAGAAATTACAATTTGAACATGAAGAAAGGCAGAAGAAATTACAATTTTAACATAGAAAAATGCAGAAGAAATTACAATTTGAACATGAAGAAAGGCAGAAGAAATTACAATTTTAACATAGAAAAATGCAGAAGAAATTACAATTTGAACATGAAGAAAGGCAGAAGAAATTACAATTTTAACATAGAAAAATGCAGAAGAAATTACAATTTGAACATGAAGAAAGGCAGAAGAAATTACAATTTTAACATGAAGAAAGGCAGAAGAAATTACAATTTTAACATAGAAAAATGCAGAAGAAATTACAATTTGAACATGAAGAAAGGCAGAAGAAATTACAATTTTAACATAGAAAAATGCAGAAGAAATTACAATTTGAACATGAAGAAAGGCAGAAGAAATTACAATTTTAACATAGAAAAATGCAGAAGAAATTACAATTTGAACATGAAGAAAGGCAGAAGAAATTACAATTTTAACATGAAGAAAGGCAGAAGAAATTACAATTTTAACATAGAAAAATGCAGAAGAAATTACAATTTGAACATGAAGAAAGGCAGAAGAAATTACAATTTTAACATAGAAAAATGCAGAAGAAATTACAATTTTAACATAGAAAAATGCAGAAGAAATTACAATTTGAACATGAAGAAAGGCAGAAGAAATTACAATTTTAACATAGAAAAATGCAGAAGAAATTACAATTTGAACATGAAGAAAGGCAGAAGAAATTACAATTTGAACATGAAGAAAGGCAGAAGAAATTACAATTTGAACATGAAGAAAGGCAGAAGAAATTACAATTTGAAAATGAAGAAAGGCAGAAGAAATTACAATTTGAACATGAAGAAAGGCAGAAGAAATTACAATTTTAACATAGAAAAATGCAGAAGAAATTACAATTTGAACATGAAGAAAGGCAGAAGAAATTACAATTTTAACATAGAAAAATGCAGAAGAAATTACAATTTGAACATGAAGAAAGGCAGAAGAAATTACAATTTTAACATAGAAAAATGCAGAAGAAATTACAATTTGAACATGAAGAAAGGCAGAAGAAATTACAATTTTAACATGAAGAAAGGCAGAAGAAATTACAATTTTAACATAGAAAAATGCAGAAGAAATTACAATTTGAACATGAAGAAAGGCAGAAGAAATTACAATTTGAAAATGAAGAAAGGCAGAAGAAATTACAATTTTAACATGAAGAAAGGCAGAAGAAATTACAATTTTAACATAGAAAAATGCAGAAGAAATTACAATTTGAACATGAAGAAAGGCAGAAGAAATTACAATTTTAACATAGAAAAATGCAGAAGAAATTACAATTTGAACATGAAGAAAGGCAGAAGAAATTACAATTTTAACATAGAAAAATGCAGAAGAAATTACAATTTGAACATGAAGAAAGGCAGAAGAAATTACAATTTTAACATGAAGAAAGGCAGAAGAAATTACAATTTTAACATAGAAAAATGCAGAAGAAATTACAATTTGAACATGAAGAAAGGCAGAAGAAATTACAATTTTAACATAGAAAAATGCAGAAGAAATTACAATTTGAACATGAAGAAAGGCAGAAGAAATTACAATTTGAACATGAAGAAAGGCAGAAGAAATTACAATTTGAAAATGAAGAAAGGCAGAAGAAATTACAATTTTAACATGAAGAAAGGCAGAAGAAATTACAATTTTAACATAGAAAAATGCAGAAGAAATTACAATTTGAACATGAAGAAAGGCAGAAGAAATTACAATTTTAACATAGAAAAATGCAGAAGAAATTACAATTTGAACATGAAGAAAGGCAGAAGAAATTACAATTTTAACATAGAAAAATGCAGAAGAAATTACAATTTGAACATGAAGAAAGGCAGAAGAAATTACAATTTTAACATAGAAAAATGCAGAAGAAATTACAATTTTAACATAGAAAAATGCAGAAGAAATTACAATTTGAACATGAAGAAAGGCAGAAGAAATTACAATTTTAACATAGAAAAATGCAGAAGAAATTACAATTTGAACATGAAGAAAGGCAGAAGAAATTACAATTTTAACATGAAGAAAGGCAGAAGAAATTACAATTTTAACATAGAAAAATGCAGAAGAAATTACAATTTTAACATAGAAAAATGCAGAAGAAATTACAATTTTAACATAGAAAAATGCAGAAGAAATTACAATTTTAACATGAAGAAAGGCAGAAGAAATTACAATTTTAACATAGAAAAATGCAGAAGAAATTACAATTTTAACATAGAAAAATGCAGAAGAAATTACAATTTTAACATGAAGAAAGGCAGAAGAAATTACAATTTTAACATAGAAAAATGCAGAAGAAATTACAATTTGAACATGAAGAAAGGCAGAAGAAATTACAATTTTAACATAGAAAAATGCAGAAGAAATTACAATTTGAACATGAAGAAAGGCAGAAGAAATTACAATTTTAACATAGAAAAATGCAGAAGAAATTACAATTTTAACATAGAAAAATGCAGAAGAAATTACAATTTGAACATGAAGAAAGGCAGAAGAAATTACAATTTTAACATGAAGAAAGGCAGAAGAAATTACAATTTTAACATAGAAAAATGCAGAAGAAATTACAATTTGAACATGAAGAAAGGCAGAAGAAATTACAATTTGAAAATGAAGAAAGGCAGAAGAAATTACAATTTTAACATGAAGAAAGGCAGAAGAAATTACAATTTTAACATAGAAAAATGCAGAAGAAATTACAATTTGAACATGAAGAAAGGCAGAAGAAATTACAATTTTAACATAGAAAAATGCAGAAGAAATTACAATTTGAACATGAAGAAAGGCAGAAGAAATTACAATTTTAACATAGAAAAATGCAGAAGAAATTACAATTTGAACATGAAGAAAGGCAGAAGAAATTACAATTTTAACATGAAGAAAGGCAGAAGAAATTACAATTTTAACATAGAAAAATGCAGAAGAAATTACAATTTGAACATGAAGAAAGGCAGAAGAAATTACAATTTTAACATAGAAAAATGCAGAAGAAATTACAATTTGAACATGAAGAAAGGCAGAAGAAATTACAATTTTAACATAGAAAAATGCAGAAGAAATTACAATTTTAACATAGAAAAATGCAGAAGAAATTACAATTTGAACATGAAGAAAGGCAGAAGAAATTACAATTTTAACATAGAAAAATGCAGAAGAAATTACAATTTGAACATGAAGAAAGGCAGAAGAAATTACAATTTTAACATGAAGAAAGGCAGAAGAAATTACAATTTTAACATAGAAAAATGCAGAAGAAATTACAATTTTAACATAGAAAAATGCAGAAGAAATTACAATTTGAACATGAAGAAAGGCAGAAGAAATTACAATTTTAACATAGAAAAATGCAGAAGAAATTACAATTTGAACATGAAGAAAGGCAGAAGGAATTACAATTTTAACATAGAAAAATGCAGAAGAAATTACAATTTGAACATGAAGAAAGGCAGAAGAAATTACAATTTGAACATAGAAAAATGCAGAAGAAATTACAATTTGAACATGACGAAAGGCAGAAGAAATTACAATTTGAACATTAAGAAAGGCAGAAGAAATTACAATTTGAACATGAAGAAAGGCAGAAGAAATTACAATTTGAACATGAAGAAAGGCAGAAGAAATTACAATTTTAACATAGAAAAATGCAGAAGAAATTACAATTTGAACATGAAGAAAGGCAGAAGAAATTACAATTTTAACATGAAGAAAGGCAGAAGAAATTACAATTTTAACATAGAAAAATGCAGAAGAAATTACAATTTGAACATGAAGAAAGGCAGAAGAAATTACAATTTTAACATAAAAAATGCAGAAGAAATTACAATTTGAACATGAAGAAAGGCAGAAGAAATTACAATTTTAACAAGAAGAAAGGCAGAAGAAATTACAATTTTAACATAGAAAAATGCAGAAGAAATTACAATTTGAACATGAAGAAAGGCAGAAGAAATTACAATTTTAACATGAAGAAAGGCAGAAGAAATTACAATTTTAACATAGAAAAATGCAGAAGAAATTACAATTTGAACATGAAGAAAGGCAGAAGAAATTACAATTTTAACATGAAGAAAGGCAGAAGAAATTACAATTTGAACATTAAGAAAGGCAGAAGAAATTACAATTTGAACATGAAGAAAGGCAGAAGAAATTACAATTTTAACATAGAAAAATGCAGAAGAAATTACAATTTGAACATGAAGAAAGGCAGAAGAAATTACAATTTTAACATGAAGAAAGGCAGAAGAAATTACAATTTGAACATGAAGAAAGGCAGAAGAAATTACAATTTTAACATAGAAAAATGCAGAAGAAATTACAATTTTAACATGAAGAAAGGCAGAAGAAATTACAATTTTAACATAGAAAAATGCAGAAGAAATTACAATTTGAACATGAAGAAAGGCAGAAGAAATTACAATTTTAACATAGAAAAATGCAGAAGAAATTACAATTTGAACATGAAGAAAGGCAGAAGAAATTACAATTTTAACAAGAAGAAAGGCAGAAGAAATTACAATTTGAACATAGAAAAATGCAGAAGAAATTACAATTTGAACATGAAGAAAGGCAGAAGAAATTACAATTTGAACATGAAGAAAGGCAGAAGAAATTACAATTTTAACATAGAAAAATGCAGAAGAAATTACAATTTGAACATGAAGAAAGGCAGAAGAAATTACAATTTTAACATGAAGAAAGGCAGAAGAAATTACAATTTGAACATTAAGAAAGGCAGAAGAAATTACAATTTGAACATGAAGAAAGGCAGAAGAAATTACAATTTTAACATAGAAAAATGCAGAAGAAATTACAATTTGAACATGAAGAAAGGCAGAAGAAATTACAATTTGAACATGAAGAAAGGCAGAAGAAATTACAATTTTAACATAGACAAATGCAGAAGAAATTACAATTTGAACATGAAGAAAGGCAGAAGAAATTACAATTTTAACATGAAGAAATGCAGAAGAAATTACAATTTGAACATTAAGAAAGGCAGAAGAAATTACAATTTGAACATGAAGAAAGGCAGAAGAAATTACAATTTTAACATAGAAAAATGCAGAAGAAATTACAATTTGAACATGAAGAAAGGCTGAAGAAATTACAATTTTAACATGAAGAAATGCAGAAGAAATTACAATTTGAACATTAAGAAAGGCAGAAGAAATTACAATTTGAACATGAAGAAAGGCAGAAGAAATTACAATTTTAACATAGAAAAATGCAGAAGAAATTACAATTTGAACATGAAGAAAGGCAGAAGAAATTACAATTTTAACATAGAAAAATGCAGAAGAAATTACAATTTGAACATGAAGAAAGGCAGAAGAAATTACAATTTGAACATGAAGAAAGGCAGAAGAAATTACAATTTTAACATAGAAAAATGCAGAAGAAATTACAATTTGAACATGAAGAAAGGCAGAAGAAATTACAATTTTAACATGAAGAAAGGCAGAAGAAATTACAATTTGAACATGAAGAAAGGCAGAAGAAATTACAATTTGAACATAGAAAAATGCAGAAGAAATTACAATTTGAACATAGAAAAATGCAGAAGAAATTACAATTTGAACATGAAGAAAGGCAGAAGAAATTACAATTTGAACATGAAGAAAGGCTGACGAAATCACAATTTGAACATAGAAAAATGCAGAAGAAATTACAATTTGAACATGAAGAAAGGCAGAAGAAATTACAATTTTAACATAGAAAAATGCAGAAGAAATTACAATTTGAACATGAAGAAAGGCAGAAGAAATTACAATTTTAACATAGAAAAATGCAGAAGAAATTACAATTTGAACATGAAGAAAGGCAGAAGAAATTACAATTTTAACATAGAAAAATGCAGAAGAAATTACAATTTGAACATGAAGAAAGGCAGAAGAAATTACAATTTGAACATGAAGAAAGGCAGAAGAAATTACAATTTGAACATGAAGAAAGGCAGAAGAAATTACAATTTGAACATGAAGAAAGGCAGAAGAAATTACAATTTGAACATAGAAAAATGCAGAAGAAATTACAATTTGAACATGAAGAAAGGCAGAAGAAATTACAATTTTAACATGAAGAAAGGCAGAAGAAATTACAATTTTAACATAGAAAAATGCAGAAGAAATTACAATTTGAACATGAAGAAAGGCAGAAGAAATTACAATTTGAACATGAAGAAAGGCAGAAGAAATTACAATTTTAACATAGAAAAATGCAGAAGAAATTACAATTTGAACATGAAGAAAGGCAGAAGAAATTACAATTTTAACATAGAAAAATGCAGAAGAAATTACAATTTGAACATGAAGAAAGGCAGAAGAAATTACAATTTTAACATAGAAAAATGCAGAAGAAATTACAATTTGAACATGAAGAAAGGCAGAAGAAATTACAATTTGAACATGAAGAAAGGCAGAAGAAATTACAATTTTAACATAGAAAAATGCAGAAGAAATTACAATTTGAACATGAAGAAAGGCAGAAGAAATTACAATTTTAACATAGAAAAATGCAGAAGAAATTACAATTTGAACATGAAGAAAGGCAGAAGAAATTACAATTTTAACATAGAAAAATGCAGAAGAAATTACAATTTGAACATGAAGAAAGGCAGAAGAAATTACAATTTTAACATAGAAAAATGCAGAAGAAATTACAATTTGAACATGAAGAAAGGCAGAAGAAATTACAATTTTAACATGAAGAAAGGCAGAAGAAATTACAATTTTAACATGAAGAAAGGCAGAAGAAATTACAATTTTAACATAGAAAAATGCAGAAGAAATTACAATTTGAACATGAAGAAAGGCAGAAGAAATTACAATTTGAACATGAAGAAAGGCAGAAGAAATTACAATTTGAACATGAAGAAAGGCAGAAGAAATTACAATTTTAACATGAAGAAAGGCAGAAGAAATTACAATTTTAACATGAAGAAAGGCAGAAGAAATTACAATTTGAACATGAAGAAAGGCAGAAGAAATTACAATTTGAACATGAAGAAAGGCAGAAGAAATTACAATTTGAACATGAAGAAAGGCAGAAGAAATTACAATTTGAACATGAAGAAAGGCAGAAGAAATTAAAATTTTAACATGAAGAAAGGCAGAAGAAATTACAATTTGAACATGAAGAAAGGCAGAAGAAATTACAATTTGAACATAGAAAAATGCAGAAGAAATTACAATTTGAACATGAAGAAAGGCAGAAGAAATTACAATTTTAACATAGAAAAATGCAGCAGAAATTACAATTTGAACATGAAGAAAGGCAGAAGAAATTACAATTTGAACATGAAGAAAGGCAGAAGAAATTACAATTTTAACATAGAAAAATGCAGCAGAAATTACAATTTGAACATGAAGAAAGGCAGAAGAAATTACAATTTGAACATGAAGAAAGGCAGAAGAAATTACAATTTGAACATGAAGAAAGGCAGAAGAAATTACAATTTGAACATGAAGAAAGGCAGAAGAAATTACAATTTTAACATAGAAAAATGCAGAAGAAATTACAATTTGAACATGAAGAAAGGCAGAAGAAATTACAATTTTAACATAGAAAAATGCAGCAGAAATTACAATTTGAACATGAAGAAAGGCAGAAGAAATTACAATTTGAACATGAAGAAAGGCAGAAGAAATTACAATTTTAACATAGAAAAATGCAGCAGAAATTACAATTTGAACATGAAGAAAGGCAGAAGAAATTACAATTTGAACATGAAGAAAGGCAGAAGAAATTACAATTTGAACATGAAGAAAGGCAGAAGAAATTACAATTTGAACATGAAGAAAGGCAGAAGAAATTACAATTTTAACATAGAAAAATGCAGAAGAAATTACAATTTGAACATGAAGAAAGGCAGAAGAAATTACAATTTTAACATAGAAAAATGCAGCAGAAATTACAATTTGAACATGAAGAAAGGCAGAAGAAATTACAATTTGAACATGAAGAAAGGCAGAAGAAATTACAATTTGAACATGAAGAAAGGCAGAAGAAATTACAATTTTAACATAGAAAAATGCAGAAGAAATTACAATTTGAACATGAAGAAAGGCAGAAGAAATTACAATTTGAACATGAAGAAAGGCAGAAGAAATTACAATTTTAACATAGAAAAATGCAGAAGAAATTACAATTTGAACATGAAGAAAGGCAGAAGAAATTACAATTTGAACATGAAGAAAGGCAGAAGAAATTACAATTTGAACATGAAGAAAGGCAGAAGAAATTACAATTTTAACATAGAAAAATGCAGAAGAAATTACAATTTGAACATGAAGAAAGGCAGAAGAAATTACAATTTGAACATGAAGAAAGGCAGAAGAAATTACAATTTGAACATGAAGAAAGGCAGAAGAAATTACAATTTGAACATGAAGAAAGGCAGAAGAAATTACAATTTTAACATAGAAAAATGCAGAAGAAATTACAATTTGAACATGAAGAAAGGCAGAAGAAATTACAATTTTAACATAGAAAAATGCAGAAGAAATTACAATTTGAACATGAAGAAAGGCAGAAGAAATTACAATTTGAACATAGAAAAATGCAGAAGAAATTACAATTTGAACATGAAGAAAGGCAGAAGAAATTACAATTTTAACATAGAAAAATGCAGAAGAAATTACAATTTGAACATGAAGAAAGGCAGAAGAAATTACAATTTGAACATGAAGAAAGGCAGAAGAAATTACAATTTGAACATAGAAAAATGCAGAAGAAATTACAATTTGAACATGAAGAAAGGCAGAAGAAATTACAATTTTAACATAGAAAAATGCAGAAGAAATTACAATTTGAACATAGAAAAATGCAGAAGAAATTACAATTTGAACATGAAGAAAGGCAGAAGAAATTACAATTTGAACATGAAGAAAGGCAGAAGAAATTACAATTTTAACATAGAAAAATGCAGAAGAAATTACAATTTGAACATGAAGAAAGGCAGAAGAAATTACAATTTTAACATAGAAAAATGCAGAAGAAATTACAATTTGAACATGAAGAAAGGCAGAAGAAATTACAATTTTAACATAGAAAAATGCAGAAGAAATTACAATTTGAACATGAAGAAAGGCAGAAGAAATTACAATTTTAACATAGAAAAATGCAGAAGAAATTACAATTTGAACATGAAGAAAGGCAGAAGAAATTACAATTTGAACATGAAGAAAGGCAGAAGAAATTACAATTTGAACATGAAGAAAGGCAGAAGAAATTACAATTTGAAAATGAAGAAAGGCAGAAGAAATTACAATTTTAACATGAAGAAAGGCAGAAGAAATTACAATTTTAACATAGAAAAATGCAGAAGAAATTACAATTTGAACATGAAGAAAGGCAGAAGAAATTACAATTTTAACATGAAGAAAGGCAGAAGAAATTACAATTTGAACATGAAGAAAGGCAGAAGAAATTACAATTTTAACATAGAAAAATGCAGAAGAAATTACAATTTGAACATGAAGAAAGGCAGAAGAAATTACAATTTTAACATAGAAAAATGCAGAAGAAATTACAATTTGAACATGAAGAAAGGCTGAAGAAATTACAATTTTAACATGAAGAAAGGCAGAAGAAATTATAATTTGAACATGAAGAAAGGCAGAAGAAATTACAATTTGAACATAGAAAAATGCAGAAGAAATTACAATTTGAACATGAAGAAAGGCAGAAGAAATTACAATTTTAACATAGAAAAATGCAGAAGAAATTACAATTTGAACATGAAGAAAGGCAGAAGAAATTACAATTTTAACATAGCAAAATGCAGAAGAAATTACAATTTGAACATGAAGAAAGGCTGAAGAAATTACAATTTTAACATGAAGAAAGGCAGAAGAAATTACAATTTTAACATGAAGAAAGGCAGAAGAAATTACAATTTTAACATGAAGAAAGGCAGAAGAAATTATAATTTGAACATGAAGAAAGGCAGAAGAAATTACAATTTGAACATAGAAAAATGCAGAAGAAATTACAATTTGAACATGAAGAAAGGCAGAAGAAATTACAATTTTAACATGAAGAAAGGCAGAAGAAATTACAATTTGAACATGAAGAAAGGCAGAAGAAATTACAATTTTAACATAGAAAAATGCAGAAGAAATTACAATTTGAACATGAAGAAAGGCTGAAGAAATTACAATTTTAACATGAAGAAAGGCAGAAGAAATTATAATTTGAACATGAAGAAAGGCAGAAGAAATTACAATTTTAACATAGAAAAATGCAGAAGAAATTACAATTTTAACATGAAGAAAGGCAGAAGAAATTACAATTTGAACATGAAGAAAGGCAGAAGAAATTACAATTTTAACATAGAAAAATGCAGAAGAAATTACAATTTGAACATGAAGAAAGGCAGAAGAAATTACAATTTTAACATAGAAAAATGCAGAAGAAATTACAATTTGAACATGAAGAAAGGCTGAAGAAATTACAATTTTAACATGAAGAAAGGCAGAAGAAATTACAATTTTAACATGAAGAAAGGCAGAAGAAATTACAATTTTAACATAGAAAAATGCAGAAGAAATTACAATTTGAACATGAAGAAAGGCTGAAGAAATTACAATTTTAACATGAAGAAAGGCAGAAGAAATTACAATTTTAACATGAAGAAAGGCAGAAGAAATTACAATTTGAACATGAAGAAAGGCAGAAGAAATTACAATTTTAACATAGAAAAATGCAGAAGAAATTACAATTTGAACATGAAGAAAGGCAGAAGAAATTACAATTTTAACATAGAAAAATGCAGAAGAAATTACAATTTGAACATGAAGAAAGGCTGAAGAAATTACAATTTTAACATGAAGAAAGGCAGAAGAAATTATAATTTGAACATGAAGAAAGGCAGAAGAAATTACAATTTGAACATAGAAAAATGCAGAAGAAATTACAATTTGAACATGAAGAAAGGCAGAAGAAATTACAATTTGAACATGAAGAAAGGCAGAAGAAATTACAATTTGAACATGAAGAAAGGCTGAAGAAATTACAATTTTAACATAGAAAAATGCAGAAGAAATTACAATTTGAACATGAAGAAAGGCTGAAGAAATTACAATTTTAACATGAAGAAAGGCAGAAGAAATTATAATTTGAACATGAAGAAAGGCAGAAGAAATTACAATTTGAACATAGAAAAATGCAGAAGAAATTACAATTTGAACATGAAGAAAGGCTGAAGAAATTACAATTTTAACATAGAAAAATGCAGAAGAAATTACAATTTGAACATGAAGAAAGGCAGAAGAAATTACAATTTGAACATAGAAAAATGCAGAAGAAATTACAATTTTAACATAGAAAAATGCAGAAGAAATTACAATTTGAACATGAAGAAAAGCAGAAGAAATTACAATTTTAACATGAAGAAAGGCAGAAGAAATTACAATTTTAACATAGAAAAATGCAGAAGAAATTACAATTTTAACATAGAAAAATGCAGAAGAAATTTCAATTTTAACATGAAGAAAGGCAGAAGAAATTACAATTTTAACATGAAGAAAGGCAGAAGAAATTACAATTTTAACATGAAGAAAGGCAGAAGAAATTACAATTTTAACATAGAAAAATGCAGAAGAAATTACAATTTGAACATAGAAAAATGCAGAAGAAATTACAATTTGAACATGAAGAAAGGCAGAAGAAATTACAATTTTAACATAGAAAAATGCAGAAGAAATTACAATTTGAACATGAAGAAAGGCAGAAGAAATTACAATTTTAACATAGAAAAATGCAGAAGAAATTACAATTTGAACATGAAGAAAGGCTGAAGAAATTACAATTTGAACATAGAAAAATGAAGAAGAAATTACAATTTGAACATGAAGAAAGGCAGAAGAAATTACAATTTGAACATGAAGAAAGGCAGAAGAAATTACAATTTGAACATGAAGAAAGGCTGAAGAAATTACAATTTTACCATAGAAAAATGCAGAAGAAATTACAATTTTAACATAGAAAAATGCAGAAGAAATTACAATTTGAACATAGAAAAATGCAGAAGTAATTACATTTTGAACATGAAGAAAGGCAGAAGAAATTACAATTTTAACATAGAAAAATGCAGAAGAAATTACAATTTGAACATGAAGAAAGGCAGAAGAAATTACAATTTTAACATGAAGAAAGGCAGAAGAAATTACAATTTTAACATAGAAAAATGCAGAAGAAATTACAATTTGAACATGAAGAAAGGCAGAAGAAATTACAATTTTAACATGAAGAAAGGCAGAAGAAATTACAATTTTAACATAGAAAAATGCAGAAGAAATTACAATTTGAACATGAAGAAAGGCAGAAGAAATTACAATTTGAACATGAAGAAAGGCAGAAGAAATTACAATTTTAACATGAAGAAAGGCAGAAGAAATTACAATTTTAACATGAAGAAAGGCTGAAGAAATTACAATTTTAACATAGAAAAATGCAGAAGAAATTACAATTTGAACATGAAGAAAGGCAGAAGAAATTACAATTTTAACATGAAGAAAGGCAGAAGAAATTACAATTTGAACATGAAGAAAGGCAGAAGAAATTACAATTTGAACATGAAGAAAGGCAGAAGAAATTACAATTTTAACATGAAGAAAGGCTGAAGAAATTACAATTTTAACATAGAAAAATGCAGAAGAAATTACAATTTGAACATGAAGAAAGGCAGAAGAAATTACAATTTTAACATAGAAAAATGCAGAAGAAATTACAATTTGAACATGAAGAAAGGCTGAAGAAATTACAATTTTAACATGAAGAAAGGCAGAAGAAATTACAATTTTAACATGAAGAAAGGCAGAAGAAATTACAATTTTAACATAGAAAAATGCAGAAGAAATTACAATTTGAACATGAAGAAAGGCTGAAGAAATTACAATTTGAACATAGAAAAATGCAGAAGAAATTACAATTTGAACATGAAGAAAGGCAGAAGAAATTACAATTTTAACATAGAAAAATGCAGAAGAAATTACAATTTGAACATGAAGAAAGGCAGAAGAAATAACAATTTTAACATAGAAAAATGCAGAAGAAATTACAATTTGAACATGAAGAAAGGCTGAAGAAATTACAATTTGAACATAGAAAAATGCAGAAGAAATTACAATTTGAACATGAAGAAAGGCAGAAGAAATTACAATTTTAACATAGAAAAATGCAGAAGAAATTACAATTTGAACATGAAGAAAGGCAGAAGAAATTACAATTTTAACATGAAGAAAGGCAGAAGAAATTACAATTTTAACATAGAAAAATGCAGAAGAAATTACAATTTGAACATGAAGAAAGGCAGAAGAAATTACAATTTTAACATAGAAAAATGCAGAAGAAATTACAATTTGAACATGAAGAAAGGCAGAAGAAATTACAATTTTAACATAGAAAAATGCAGAAGAAATTACAATTTGAACATGAAGAAAGGCAGAAGAAATTACAATTTTAACATAGAAAAATGCAGAAGAAATTACAATTTGAACATGAAGAAAGGCAGAAGAAATTACAATTTTAACATAGAAAAATGCAGAAGAAATTACAATTTTAACATGAAGAAAGGCAGAAGAAATTACAATTTTAACATAGAAAAATGCAGAAGAAATTACAATTTGAACATGAAAAAATGCAGAAGAAATTACAATTTGAACATGAAGAAAGGCAGAAGAAATTACAATTTGAACATGAAGAAAGGCAGAAGAAATTACAATTTTAACATGAAGAAAGGCTGAAGAAATTACAATTTGAACATAGAAAAATGCAGAAGAAATTACAATTTGAACATGAAGAAAGGCAGAAGAAATTACAATTTTAACATAGAAAAATGCAGAAGAAATTACAATTTGAACATGAAGAAAGGCAGAAGAAATTACAATTTTAACATAGTAAAATGCAGAAGAAATTACAATTTGAACATGAAGAAAGGCAGAAGAAATTACAATTTTTACATAGAAAAATGCAGAAGAAATTACAATTTGAACATGAAGAAAGGCAGAAGAAATTACAATTTGAACATAGAAAAATGCAGAAGAAATTACAATTTGAACATGAAGAAAGGCAGAAGAAATTACAATTTTAACATGAAGAAAGGCAGAAGAAATTACAATTTTAACATAGAAAAATGCAGAAGAAATTACAATTTGAACATGAAGAAAGGCAGAAGAAATTACAATTTGAACATGAAGAAAGGCAGAAGAAATTACAATTTTAACATAGAAAAATGCAGAAGAAATTACAATTTGAACATGAAGAAAGGCAGAAGAAATTACAATTTTAACATAGAAAAATGCAGAAGAAATTACAATTTTAACATGAAGAAAGGCAGAAGAAATTACAATTTTAACATAGAAAAATGCAGAAGAAATTACAATTTGAACATGAAAAAATGCAGAAGAAATTACAATTTGAACATGAAGAAAGGCAGAAGAAATTACAATTTGAACATGAAGAAAGGCAGAAGAAATTACAATTTTAACATGAAGAAAGGCTGAAGAAATTACAATTTGAACATAGAAAAATGCAGAAGAAATTACAATTTGAACATGAAGAAAGGCAGAAGAAATTACAATTTTTACATAGAAAAATGCAGAAGAAATTACAATTTGAACATGAAGAAAGGCAGAAGAAATTACAATTTTAACATAGTAAAATGCAGAAGAAATTACAATTTGAACATGAAGAAAGGCAGAAGAAATTACAATTTTAACATAGAAAAATGCAGAAGAAATTACAATTTGAACATGAAGAAAGGCAGAAGAAATTACAATTTGAACATGAAGAAAGGCAGAAGAAATTACAATTTGAACATGAAGAAAGGCAGAAGAAATTACAATTTGAACATGAAGAAAGGCAGAAGAAATTACAATTTGAAAATGAAGAAAGGCAGAAGAAATTACAATTTGAACATGAAGAAAGGCAGAAGAAATTACAATTTTAACATAGAAAAATGCAGAAGAAATTACAATTTGAACATAGAAAAATGCAGAAGAAATTACAATTTGAACATGAAGAAAGGCAGAAGAAATTACAATTTGAACATGAAGAAAGGCAGAAGAAATTACAATTTTAACATAGAAAAATGCAGAAGAAATTACAATTTGAACATGAAGAAAGGCAGAAGAAATTACAATTTGAACATAGAAAAATGCAGAAGAAATTACAATTTGAACATGAAGAAAGGCAGAAGAAATTACAATTTTAACATGAAGAAAGGCAGAAGAAATTACAATTTTAACATAGAAAAATGCAGAAGAAATTACAATTTGAACATGAAGAAAGGCAGAAGAAATTACAATTTTAACATAGAAAAATGCAGAAGAAATTACAATTTGAACATGAAAAAATGCAGAAGAAATTACAATTTGAACATGAAGAAAGGCTGAAGAAATTACAATTTGAACATAGAAAAATGCAGAAGAAATTACAATTTGAACATGAAGAAAGGCAGAAGAAATTACAATTTTAACATAGAAAAATGCAGAAGAAATTACAATTTGAACATGAAGAAAGGCAGAAGAAATTACAATTTTAACATAGTAAAATGCAGAAGAAATTACAATTTGAACATGAAGAAAGGCAGAAGAAATTACAATTTTAACATAGAAAAATGCAGAAGAAATTACAATTTGAACATGAAGAAAGGCAGAAGAAATTACAATTTGAACATGAAGAAAGGCAGAAGAAATTACAATTTGAACATGAAGAAAGGCAGAAGAAATTACAATTTGAACATGAAGAAAGGCAGAAGAAATTACAATTTTAACATGAAGAAAGGCAGAAGAAATTACAATTTTAACATAGAAAAATGCAGAAGAAATTACAATTTGAACATGAAGAAAGGCAGAAGAAATTACAATTTTAACATGAAGAAAGGCAGAAGAAATTACAATTTGAAAATGAAGAAAGGCAGAAGAAATTACAATTTGAACATGAAGAAAGGCAGAAGAAATTACAATTTTAACATAGAAAAATGCAGAAGAAATTACAATTTGAACATAGAAAAATGCAGAAGAAATTACAATTTGAACATGAAGAAAGGCAGAAGAAATTACAATTTGAACATGAAGAAAGGCAGAAGAAATTACAATTTTAACATAGAAAAATGCAGAAGAAATTACAATTTGAACATGAAGAAAGGCAGAAGAAATTACAATTTTAACATAGAAAAATGCAGAAGAAATTACAATTTTAACATGAAGAAAGGCAGAAGAAATTACAATTTTAACATAGAAAAATGCAGAAGAAATTACAATTTGAACATGAAGAAAGGCAGAAGAAATTACAATTTTAACATAGAAAAATGCAGAAGAAATTACAATTTGAACATGAAGAAAGGCAGAAGAAATTACAATTTTAACATGAAGAAAGGCAGAAGAAATTACAATTTGAACATGAAGAAAGGCAGAAGAAATTACAATTTGAACATGAAGAAAGGCAGAAGAAATTACAATTTGAACATGAAGAAAGGCAGAAGAAATTACAATTTGAACATGAAGAAAGGCAGAAGAAATTACAATTTGAAAATGAAGAAAGGCAGAAGAAATTACAATTTGAACATGAAGAAAGGCAGAAGAAATTACAATTTTAACATAGAAAAATGCAGAAGAAATTACAATTTGAACATGAAGAAAGGCAGAAGAAATTACAATTTGAACATAGAAAAATGCAGAAGAAATTACAATTTGAACATGAAGAAAGGCAGAAGAAATTACAATTTTAACATGAAGAAAGGCAGAAGAAATTACAATTTTAACATAGAAAAATGCAGAAGAAATTACAATTTGAACATGAAGAAAGGCAGAAGAAATTACAATTTTAACATAGAAAAATGCAGAAGAAATTACAATTTGAACATGAAAAAATGCAGAAGAAATTACAATTTGAACATGAAGAAAGGCTGAAGAAATTACAATTTGAACATAGAAAAATGCAGAAGAAATTACAATTTGAACATGAAGAAAGGCAGAAGAAATTACAATTTTAACATAGAAAAATGCAGAAGAAATTACAATTTGAACATGAAGAAAGGCAGAAGAAATTACAATTTTAACATAGTAAAATGCAGAAGAAATTACAATTTGAACATGAAGAAAGGCAGAAGAAATTACAATTTTAACATAGAAAAATGCAGAAGAAATTACAATTTTAACATAGAAAAATGCAGAAGAAATTACAATTTGAACATGAAGAAAGGCAGAAGAAATTACAATTTGAACATGAAGAAAGGCAGAAGAAATTACAATTTGAACATGAAGAAAGGCAGAAGAAATTACAATTTTAACATGAAGAAAGGCAGAAGAAATTACAATTTTAACATAGAAAAATGCAGAAGAAATTACAATTTGAACATGAAGAAAGGCAGAAGAAATTACAATTTTAACATGAAGAAAGGCAGAAGAAATTACAATTTGAAAATGAAGAAAGGCAGAAGAAATTACAATTTGAACATGAAGAAAGGCAGAAGAAATTACAATTTTAACATAGAAAAATGCAGAAGAAATTACAATTTGAACATAGAAAAATGCAGAAGAAATTACAATTTGAACATGAAGAAAGGCAGAAGAAATTACAATTTGAACATGAAGAAAGGCAGAAGAAATTACAATTTTAACATAGAAAAATGCAGAAGAAATTACAATTTGAACATGAAGAAAGGCAGAAGAAATTACAATTTTAACATAGAAAAATGCAGAAGAAATTACAATTTTAACATGAAGAAAGGCAGAAGAAATTACAATTTTAACATAGAAAAATGCAGAAGAAATTACAATTTGAACATGAAGAAAGGCAGAAGAAATTACAATTTTAACATAGAAAAATGCAGAAGAAATTACAATTTGAACATGAAGAAAGGCAGAAGAAATTACAATTTGAACATGAAGAAAGGCAGAAGAAATTACAATTTGAACATGAAGAAAGGCAGAAGAAATTACAATTTGAACATGAAGAAAGGCAGAAGAAATTACAATTTGAAAATGAAGAAAGGCAGAAGAAATTACAATTTGAACATGAAGAAAGGCAGAAGAAATTACAATTTTAACATAGAAAAATGCAGAAGAAATTACAATTTGAACATGAAGAAAGGCAGAAGAAATTACAATTTTAACATGAAGAAAGGCAGAAGAAATTACAATTTGAACATGAAGAAAGGCAGAAGAAATTACAATTTTAACATAGAAAAATGCAGAAGAAATTACAATTTGAACATGAAGAAAGGCAGAAGAAATTACAATTTTAACATAGAAAAATGCAGAAGAAATTACAATTTTAACATGAAGAAAGGCAGAAGAAATTACAATTTTAACATAGAAAAATGCAGAAGAAATTACAATTTGAACATGAAAAAATGCAGAAGAAATTACAATTTGAACATGAAGAAAGGCAGAAGAAATTACAATTTGAACATGAAGAAAGGCAGAAGAAATTACAATTTTAACATGAAGAAAGGCTGAAGAAATTACAATTTTAACATAGAAAAATGCAGAAGAAATTACAATTTGAACATGAAGAAAGGCAGAAGAAATTACAATTTGAACATGAAGAAAGGCAGAAGAAATTACAATTTTAACATAGAAAAATGCAGAAGAAATTACAATTTGAACATGAAGAAAGGCAGAAGAAATTACAATTTGAACATAGAAAAATGCAGAAGAAATTACAATTTGAACATGAAGAAAGGCAGAAGAAATTACAATTTTAACATGAAGAAAGGCAGAAGAAATTACAATTTTAACATAGAAAAATGCAGAAGAAATTACAATTTGAACATGAAGAAAGGCAGAAGAAATTACAATTTGAACATGAAGAAAGGCAGAAGAAATTACAATTTTAACATAGAAAAATGCAGAAGAAATTACAATTTGAACATGAAGAAAGGCAGAAGAAATTACAATTTTAACATAGAAAAATGCAGAAGAAATTACAATTTTAACATGAAGAAAGGCAGAAGAAATTACAATTTTAACATAGAAAAATTCAGAAGAAATTACAATTTGAACATGAAAAAATGCAGAAGAAATTACAATTTGAACATGAAGAAAGGCAGAAGAAATTACAATTTGAACATGAAGAAAGGCAGAAGAAATTACAATTTTAACATGAAGAAAGGCTGAAGAAATTACAATTTGAACATAGAAAAATGCAGAAGAAATTACAATTTGAACATGAAGAAAGGCAGAAGAAATTACAATTTTAACATAGAAAAATGCAGAAGAAATTACAATTTGAACATGAAGAAAGGCAGAAGAAATTACAATTTTAACATAGTAAAATGCAGAAGAAATTACAATTTGAACATGAAGAAAGGCAGAAGAAATTACAATTTTAACATAGAAAAATGCAGAAGAAATTACAATTTGAACATGAAGAAAGGCAGAAGAAATTACAATTTTAACATAGAAAAATGCAGAAGAAATTACAATTTGAACATGAAGAAAGGCAGAAGAAATTACAATTTGAACATAGAAAAATGCAGAAGAAATTACAATTTGAACATGAAGAAAGGCAGAAGAAATTACAATTTTAACATGAAGAAAGGCAGAAGAAATTACAATTTTAACATAGAAAAATGCAGAAGAAATTACAATTTGAACATGAAGAAAGGCAGAAGAAATTACAATTTTAACATAGAAAAATGCAGAAGAAATTACAATTTGAACATGAAAAAATGCAGAAGAAATTACAATTTGAACATGAAGAAAGGCTGAAGAAATTACAATTTGAACATAGAAAAATGCAGAAGAAATTACAATTTGAACATGAAGAAAGGCAGAAGAAATTACAATTTTAACATAGAAAAATGCAGAAGAAATTACAATTTGAACATGAAGAAAGGCAGAAGAAATTACAATTTTAACATAGTAAAATGCAGAAGAAATTACAATTTGAACATGAAGAAAGGCAGAAGAAATTACAATTTTAACATAGAAAAATGCAGAAGAAATTACAATTTGAACATGAAGAAAGGCAGAAGAAATTACAATTTGAACATGAAGAAAGGCAGAAGAAATTACAATTTGAACATGAAGAAAGGCAGAAGAAATTACAATTTGAACATGAAGAAAGGCAGAAGAAATTACAATTTGAAAATGAAGAAAGGCAGAAGAAATTACAATTTGAACATGAAGAAAGGCAGAAGAAATTACAATTTTAACATAGAAAAATGCAGAAGAAATTACAATTTTAACATAGAAAAATGCAGAAGAAATTACAATTTTAACATAGAAAAATGCAGAAGAAATTACAATTTGAACATGAAGAAAGGCAGAAGAAATTACAATTTTAACATAGAAAAATGCAGAAGAAATTACAATTTTAACATGAAGAAAGGCAGAAGAAATTACAATTTTAACATAGAAAAATGCAGAAGAAATTACAATTTGAACATGAAGAAAGGCAGAAGAAATTACAATTTTAACATAGAAAAATGCAGAAGAAATTACAATTTGAACATGAAGAAAGGCAGAAGAAATTACAATTTGAACATGAAGAAAGGCAGAAGAAATTACAATTTGAACATGAAGAAAGGCAGAAGAAATTACAATTTGAAAATGAAGAAAGGCAGAAGAAATTACAATTTGAACATGAAGAAAGGCAGAAGAAATTACAATTTTAACATAGAAAAATGCAGAAGAAATTACAATTTGAACATGAAGAAAGGCAGAAGAAATTACAATTTTAACATAGAAAAATGCAGAAGAAATTACAATTTGAACATGAAGAAAGGCTGAAGAAATTACAATTTTAACATGAAGAAAGGCAGAAGAAATTATAATTTGAACATGAAGAAAGGCAGAAGAAATTACAATTTGAACATAGAAAAATGCAGAAGAAATTACAATTTGAACATGAAGAAAGGCAGAAGAAATTACAATTTGAACATGAAGAAAGGCAGAAGAAATTACAATTTTAACATGAAGAAAGGCTGAAGAAATTACAATTTTAACATAGAAAAATGCAGAAGAAATTACAATTTGAACATGAAGAAAGGCTGAAGAAATTACAATTTTAACATGAAGAAAGGCAGAAGAAATTATAATTTGAACATGAAGAAAGGCAGAAGAAATTACAATTTGAACATAGAAAAATGCAGAAGAAATTACAATTTGAACATGAAGAAAGGCTGAAGAAATTACAATTTTAACATAGAAAAATGCAGAAGAAATTACAATTTGAACATGAAGAAAGGCTGAAGAAATTACAATTTGAACATGAAGAAAGGCAGAAGAAATTACAATTTTAACATGAAGAAAGGCAGAAGAAATTACAATTTTAACATAGAAAAATGCAGAAGAAATTACAATTTTAACATAGAAAAATGCAGAAGAAATTTCAATTTTAACATGAAGAAAGGCAGAAGAAATTACAATTTTAACATGAAGAAAGGCAGAAGAAATTACAATTTTAACATGAAGAAAGGCAGAAGAAATTACAATTTTAACATAGAAAAATGCAGAAGAAATTACAATTTGAACATAGAAAAATGCAGAAGAAATTACAATTTGAACATGAAGAAAGGCAGAAGAAATTACAATTTTAACATAGAAAAATGCAGAAGAAATTACAATTTGAACATGAAGAAAGGCAGAAGAAATTACAATTTTAACATAGAAAAATGCAGAAGAAATTACAATTTGAACATGAAGAAAGGCAGAAGAAATTACAATTTTAACATAGAAAAATGCAGAAGAAATTACAATTTGAACATGAAGAAAGGCTGAAGAAATTACAATTTGAACATAGAAAAATGCAGAAGAAATTACAATTTGAACATGAAGAAAGGCAGAAGAAATTACAATTTGAACATGAAGAAAGGCAGAAGAAATTACAATTTTAACATAGAAAAATGCAGAAGAAATTACAATTTGAACATGAAGAAAGGCAGAAGAAATTACAATTTTAACATAGAAAAATGCAGAAGAAATTACAATTTGAACATGAAGAAAGGCAGAAGAAATTACAATTTTAACATAGTAAAATGCAGAAGAAATTACAATTTGAACATGAAGAAAGGCAGAAGAAATTACAATTTTAACATAGAAAAATGCAGAAGAAATTACAATTTGAACATGAAGAAAGGCAGAAGAAATTACAATTTTAACATAGAAAAATGCAGAAGAAATTACAATTTGAACATGAAGAAAGGCAGAAGAAATTACAATTTGAACATGAAGAAAGGCAGAAGAAATTACAATTTGAACATGAAGAAAGGCAGAAGAAATTACAATTTGAACATAGAAAAATGCAGAAGAAATTACAATTTGAACATGAAGAAAGGCAGAAGAAATTACAATTTTAACATGAAGAAAGGCAGAAGAAATTACAATTTTAACATAGAAAAATGCAGAAGAAATTACAATTTTAACATAGAAAAATGCAGAAGAAATTACAATTTGAACATGAAGAAAGGCAGAAGAAATTACAATTTTAACATAGAAAAATGCAGAAGAAATTACAATTTTAACATAGAAAAATGCAGAAGAAATTACAATTTGAACATGAAGAAAGGCAGAAGAAATTACAATTTTAACATAGAAAAATGCAGAAGAAATTACAATTTGAACATGAAGAAAGGCAGAAGAAATTACAATTTGAACATGAAGAAAGGCAGAAGAAATTACAATTTGAACATGAAGAAAGGCAGAAGAAATTACAATTTGAACATAGAAAAATGCAGAAGAAATTACAATTTGAACATGAAGAAAGGCAGAAGAAATTACAATTTTAACATGAAGAAAGGCAGAAGAAATTACAATTTTAACATAGAAAAATGCAGAAGAAATTACAATTTGAACATGAAGAAAGGCAGAAGAAATTACAATTTGAACATGAAGAAAGGCAGAAGAAATTACAATTTTAACATAGAAAAATGCAGAAGAAATTACAATTTGAACATGAAGAAAGGCAGAAGAAATTACAATTTGAACATGAAGAAAGGCAGAAGAAATTACAATTTGAACATGAAGAAAGGCAGAAGAAATTACAATTTGAACATAGAAAAATGCAGAAGAAATTACAATTTGAACATGAAGAAAGGCAGAAGAAATTACAATTTTAACATGAAGAAAGGCAGAAGAAATTACAATTTTAACATAGAAAAATGCAGAAGAAATTACAATTTGAACATGAAGAAAGGCAGAAGAAATTACAATTTTAACATAGAAAAATGCAGAAGAAATTACAATTTGAACATGAAAAAATGCAGAAGAAATTACAATTTGAACATGAAGAAAGGCTGAAGAAATTACAATTTGAACATAGAAAAATGCAGAAGAAATTACAATTTGAACATGAAGAAAGGCAGAAGAAATTACAATTTTAACATAGAAAAATGCAGAAGAAATTACAATTTGAACATGAAGAAAGGCAGAAGAAATTACAATTTGAACATGAAGAAAGGCAGAAGAAATTACAATTTGAACATGAAGAAAGGCAGAAGAAATTACAATTTGAACATAGAAAAATGCAGAAGAAATTACAATTTGAACATGAAGAAAGGCAGAAGAAATTACAATTTTAACATGAAGAAAGGCAGAAGAAATTACAATTTTAACATAGAAAAATGCAGAAGAAATTACAATTTGAACATGAAGAAAGGCAGAAGAAATTACAATTTGAACATGAAGAAAGGCAGAAGAAATTACAATTTGAACATGAAGAAAGGCAGAAGAAATTACAATTTTAACATAGAAAAATGCAGAAGAAATTACAATTTGAACATGAAGAAAGGCAGAAGAAATTACAATTTGAACATGAAGAAAGGCAGAAGAAATTACAATTTGAACATGAAGAAAGGCAGAAGAAATTACAATTTGAACATAGAAAAATGCAGAAGAAATTACAATTTGAACATGAAGAAAGGCAGAAGAAATTACAATTTTAACATAGAAAAATGCAGAAGAAATTACAATTTTAACATAGAAAAATGCAGAAGAAATTACAATTTGAACATGAAGAAAGGCAGAAGAAATTACAATTTGAACATGAAGAAAGGCAGAAGAAATTACAATTTTAACATAGAAAAATGCAGAAGAAATTACAATTTGAACATGAAGAAAGGCAGAAGAAATTACAATTTTAACATAGAAAAATGCAGAAGAAATTACAATTTGAACATGAAAAAATGCAGAAGAAATTACAATTTGAACATGAAGAAAGGCTGAAGAAATTACAATTTGAACATAGTAAAATGCAGAAGAAATTACAATTTGAACATGAAGAAAGGCAGAAGAAATTACAATTTTAACATAGAAAAATGCAGAAGAAATTACAATTTGAACATGAAGAAAGGCAGAAGAAATTACAATTTGAACATGAAGAAAGGCAGAAGAAATTACAATTTGAACATGAAGAAAGGCAGAAGAAATTACAATTTGAACATAGAAAAATGCAGAAGAAATTACAATTTGAACATGAAGAAAGGCAGAAGAAATTACAATTTTAACATAGAAAAATGCAGAAGAAATTACAATTTTAACATAGAAAAATGCAGAAGAAATTACAATTTGAACATGAAGAAAGGCAGAAGAAATTACAATTTGAACATGAAGAAAGGCAGAAGAAATTACAATTTGAACATGAAGAAAGGCAGAAGAAATTACAATTTGAACATGAAGAAAGGCAGAAGAAATTACAATTTTAACATAGAAAAATGCAGAAGAAATTACAATTTGAACATGAAGAAAGGCAGAAGAAATTACAATTTGAACATGAAGAAAGGCAGAAGAAATTACAATTTGAACATGAAGAAAGGCAGAAGAAATTACAATTTGAACATAGAAAAATGCAGAAGAAATTACAATTTGAACATGAAGAAAGGCAGAAGAAATTACAATTTTAACATAGAAAAATGCAGAAGAAATTACAATTTTAACATAGAAAAATGCAGAAGAAATTACAATTTGAACATGAAGAAAGGCAGAAGAAATTACAATTTGAACATGAAGAAAGGCAGAAGAAATTACAATTTTAACATAGAAAAATGCAGAAGAAATTACAATTTGAACATGAAGAAAGGCAGAAGAAATTACAATTTTAACATAGAAAAATGCAGAAGAAATTACAATTTGAACATGAAAAAATGCAGAAGAAATTACAATTTGAACATGAAGAAAGGCTGAAGAAATTACAATTTGAACATAGTAAAATGCAGAAGAAATTACAATTTGAACATGAAGAAAGGCAGAAGAAATTACAATTTTAACATAGAAAAATGCAGAAGAAATTACAATTTGAACATGAAGAAAGGCAGAAGAAATTACAATTTGAACATGAAGAAAGGCAGAAGAAATTACAATTTGAACATGAAGAAAGGCAGAAGAAATTACAATTTGAACATAGAAAAATGCAGAAGAAATTACAATTTGAACATGAAGAAAGGCAGAAGAAATTACAATTTTAACATGAAGAAAGGCAGAAGAAATTACAATTTTAACATAGAAAAATGCAGAAGAAATTACAATTTGAACATGAAGAAAGGCAGAAGAAATTACAATTTGAACATGAAGAAAGGCAGAAGAAATTACAATTTGAACATGAAGAAAGGCAGAAGAAATTACAATTTTAACATAGAAAAATGCAGAAGAAATTACAATTTGAACATGAAGAAAGGCAGAAGAAATTACAATTTGAACATGAAGAAAGGCAGAAGAAATTACAATTTGAACATGAAGAAAGGCAGAAGAAATTACAATTTGAACATAGAAAAATGCAGAAGAAATTACAATTTGAACATGAAGAAAGGCAGAAGAAATTACAATTTTAACATGAAGAAAGGCAGAAGAAATTACAATTTTAACATAGAAAAATGCAGAAGAAATTACAATTTGAACATGAAGAAAGGCAGAAGAAATTACAATTTTAACATAGAAAAATGCAGAAGAAATTACAATTTGAACATGAAAAAATGCAGAAGAAATTACAATTTTAACATGAAGAAAGGCTGAAGAAATTACAATTTGAACATAGAAAAATGCAGAAGAAATTACAATTTGAACATGAAGAAAGGCAGAAGAAATTACAATTTTAACATAGAAAAATGCAGAAGAAATTACAATTTGAACATGAAGAAAGGCAGAAGAAATTACAATTTTAACATAGTAAAATGCAGAAGAAATTACAATTTGAACATGAAGAAAGGCAGAAGAAATTACAATTTTAACATAGAAAAATGCAGAAGAAATTACAATTTGAACATGAAGAAAGGCAGAAGAAATTACAATTTGAACATGAAGAAAGGCAGAAGAAATTACAATTTTAACATAGAAAAATGCAGAAGAAATTACAATTTGAACATGAAGAAAGGCAGAAGAAATTACAATTTTAACATAGAAAAATGCAGAAGAAATTACAATTTTAACATGAAGAAAGGCAGAAGAAATTACAATTTGAACATAGAAAAATGCAGAAGAAATTACAATTTGAACATGAAGAAAGGCAGAAGAAATTACAATTTGAACATGAAGAAAGGCAGAAGAAATTACAATTTGAACATGAAGAAAGGCAGAAGAAATTACAATTTTAACATAGAAAAATGCAGAAGAAATTACAATTTGAACATGAAGAAAGGCAGAAGAAATTACAATTTGAACATGAAGAAAGGCAGAAGAAATTACAATTTGAACATGAAGAAAGGCAGAAGAAATTACAATTTGAACATAGAAAAATGCAGAAGAAATTACAATTTGAACATGAAGAAAGGCAGAAGAAATTACAATTTTAACATGAAGAAAGGCAGAAGAAATTACAATTTTAACATAGAAAAATGCAGAAGAAATTACAATTTGAACATGAAGAAAGGCAGAAGAAATTACAATTTTAACATAGAAAAATGCAGAAGAAATTACAATTTGAACATGAAAAAATGCAGAAGAAATTACAATTTGAACATGAAGAAAGGCTGAAGAAATTACAATTTGAACATAGAAAAATGCAGAAGAAATTACAATTTGAACATGAAGAAAGGCAGAAGAAATTACAATTTTAACATAGAAAAATGCAGAAGAAATTACAATTTGAACATGAAGAAAGGCAGAAGAAATTACAATTTGAACATGAAGAAAGGCAGAAGAAATTACAATTTGAACATGAAGAAAGGCAGAAGAAATTACAATTTGAACATAGAAAAATGCAGAAGAAATTACAATTTGAACATGAAGAAAGGCAGAAGAAATTACAATTTTAACATGAAGAAAGGCAGAAGAAATTACAATTTTAACATAGAAAAATGCAGAAGAAATTACAATTTGAACATGAAGAAAGGCAGAAGAAATTACAATTTGAACATGAAGAAAGGCAGAAGAAATTACAATTTGAACATGAAGAAAGGCAGAAGAAATTACAATTTTAACATAGAAAAATGCAGAAGAAATTACAATTTGAACATGAAGAAAGGCAGAAGAAATTACAATTTGAACATGAAGAAAGGCAGAAGAAATTACAATTTGAACATGAAGAAAGGCAGAAGAAATTACAATTTGAACATAGAAAAATGCAGAAGAAATTACAATTTGAACATGAAGAAAGGCAGAAGAAATTACAATTTTAACATGAAGAAAGGCAGAAGAAATTACAATTTTAACATAGAAAAATGCAGAAGAAATTACAATTTGAACATGAAGAAAGGCAGAAGAAATTACAATTTTAACATAGAAAAATGCAGAAGAAATTACAATTTGAACATGAAAAAATGCAGAAGAAATTACAATTTTAACATAGAAAAATGCAGAAGAAATTACAATTTGAACATGAAGAAAGGCTGAAGAAATTACAATTTGAACATAGAAAAATGCAGAAGAAATTACAATTTGAACATGAAGAAAGGCAGAAGAAATTACAATTTGAACATAGTAAAATGCAGAAGAAATTACAATTTGAACATGAAGAAAGGCAGAAGAAATTACAATTTTAACATAGAAAAATGCAGAAGAAATTACAATTTTAACATAGAAAAATGCAGAAGAAATTACAATTTGAACATGAAGAAAGGCTGAAGAAATTACAATTTGAACATAGTAAAATGCTGAAGAAATTACAATTTGAACATGAAGAAAGGCAGAAGAAATTACAATTTTAACATAGAAAAATGCAGAAGAAATTACAATTTGAACATGAAGAAAGGCAGAAGAAATTACAATTTGAACATGAAGAAAGGCAGAAGAAATTACAATTTGAACATGAAGAAAGGCAGAAGAAATTACAATTTGAACATAGAAAAATGCAGAAGAAATTACAATTTGAACATGAAGAAAGGCAGAAGAAATTACAATTTTAACATGAAGAAAGGCAGAAGAAATTACAATTTTAACATAGAAAAATGCAGAAGAAATTACAATTTGAACATGAAGAAAGGCAGAAGAAATTACAATTTGAACATGAAGAAAGGCAGAAGAAATTACAATTTGAACATGAAGAAAGGCAGAAGAAATTACAATTTTAACATAGAAAAATGCAGAAGAAATTACAATTTGAACATGAAGAAAGGCAGAAGAAATTACAATTTGAACATGAAGAAAGGCAGAAGAAATTACAATTTGAACATGAAGAAAGGCAGAAGAAATTACAATTTGAACATAGAAAAATGCAGAAGAAATTACAATTTGAACATGAAGAAAGGCAGAAGAAATTACAATTTTAACATGAAGAAAGGCAGAAGAAATTACAATTTTAACATAGAAAAATGCAGAAGAAATTACAATTTGAACATGAAGAAAGGCAGAAGAAATTACAATTTTAACATAGAAAAATGCAGAAGAAATTACAATTTGAACATGAAAAAATGCAGAAGAAATTACAATTTGAACATGAAGAAAGGCTGAAGAAATTACAATTTGAACATAGAAAAATGCAGAAGAAATTACAATTTGAACATGAAGAAAGGCAGAAGAAATTACAATTTTAACATAGAAAAATGCAGAAGAAATTACAATTTGAACATGAAGAAAGGCAGAAGAAATTACAATTTTAACATAGTAAAATGCAGAAGAAATTACAATTTGAACATGAAGAAAGGCAGAAGAAATTACAATTTTAACATAGAAAAATGCAGAAGAAATTACAATTTGAACATGAAGAAAGGCAGAAGAAATTACAATTTGAACATGAAGAAAGGCAGAAGAAATTACAATTTTAACATAGAAAAATGCAGAAGAAATTACAATTTGAACATGAAGAAAGGCAGAAGAAATTACAATTTTAACATAGAAAAATGCAGAAGAAATTACAATTTTAACATGAAGAAAGGCAGAAGAAATTACAATTTGAACATGAAGAAAGGCAGAAGAAATTACAATTTGAACATGAAGAAAGGCAGAAGAAATTACAATTTGAAAATGAAGAAAGGCAGAAGAAATTACAATTTGAACATGAAGAAAGGCAGAAGAAATTACAATTTTAACATAGAAAAATGCAGAAGAAATTACAATTTGAACATGAAGAAAGGCAGAAGAAATTACAATTTGAACATAGAAAAATGCAGAAGAAATTACAATTTGAACATGAAGAAAGGCAGAAGAAATTACAATTTTAACATAGAAAAATGCAGAAGAAATTACAATTTGAACATGAAGAAAGGCAGAAGAAATTACAATTTTAACATAGAAAAATGCAGAAGAAATTACAATTTGAACATAGAAAAATGCAGAAGAAATTACAATTTGAACATGAAGAAAGGCAGAAGAAATTACAATTTGAACATGAAGAAAGGCAGAAGAAATTACAATTTTAACATAGAAAAATGCAGAAGAAATTACAATTTGAACATGAAGAAAGGCAGAAGAAATTACAATTTTAACATAGAAAAATGCAGAAGAAATTACAATTTGAACATGAAGAAAGGCAGAAGAAATTACAATTTTAACATAGAAAAATGCAGAAGAAATTACAATTTGAACATGAAGAAAGGCAGAAGAAATTACAATTTTAACATAGAAAAATGCAGAAGAAATTACAATTTGAACATAGAAAAATGCAGAAGAAATTACAATTTGAACATGAAGAAAGGCAGAAGAAATTACAATTTGAACATGAAGAAAGGCAGAAGAAATTACAATTTGAACATGAAGAAAGGCAGAAGAAATTACAATTTTAACATAGAAAAATGCAGAAGAAATTACAATTTGAACATGAAGAAAGGCAGAAGAAATTACAATTTGAACATGAAGAAAGGCAGAAGAAATTACAATTTGAACATGAAGAAAGGCAGAAGAAATTACAATTTTAACATAGAAAAATGCAGAAGAAATTACAATTTGAACATAGAAAAATGCAGAAGAAATTACAATTTGAACATGAAGAAAGGCAGAAGAAATTACAATTTGAACATGAAGAAAGGCAGAAGAAATTACAATTTTAACATAGAAAAATGCAGAAGAAATTACAATTTGAACATGAAGAAAGGCAGAAGAAATTACAATTTTAACATAGAAAAATGCAGAAGAAATTACAATTTGAACATGAAGAAAGGCAGAAGAAATTACAATTTTAACATAGAAAAATGCAGAAGAAATTACAATTTGAACATGAAGAAAGGCAGAAGAAATTACAATTTTAACATAGAAAAATGCAGAAGAAATTACAATTTGAACATGAAGAAAGGCAGAAGAAATTACAATTTGAACATGAAGAAAGGCAGAAGAAATTACAATTTGAACATGAAGAAAGGCAGAAGAAATTACAATTTGAACATGAAGAAAGGCAGAAGAAATTACAATTTGAAAATGAAGAAAGGCAGAAGAAATTACAATTTGAACATGAAGAAAGGCAGAAGAAATTACAATTTTAACATAGAAAAATGCAGAAGAAATTACAATTTGAACATGAAGAAAGGCAGAAGAAATTACAATTTTAACATGAAGAAAGGCAGAAGAAATTACAATTTGAACATGAAGAAAGGCAGAAGAAATTACAATTTTAACATAGAAAAATGCAGAAGAAATTACAATTTGAACATGAAGAAAGGCAGAAGAAATTACAATTTTAACATAGAAAAATGCAGAAGAAATTACAATTTGAACATGAAGAAAGGCAGAAGAAATTACAATTTTAACATAGAAAAATGCAGAAGAAATTACAATTTGAACATGAAGAAAGGCAGAAGAAATTACAATTTTAACATGAAGAAAGGCAGAATAAATTATAATTTGAACATGAAGAAAGGCAGAAGAAATTACAATTTGAACATAGAAAAATGCAGAAGAAATTACAATTTGAACATGAAGAAAGGCAGAAGAAATTACAATTTGAAAATGAAGAAAGGCAGAAGAAATTACAATTTGAACATGAAGAAAGGCAGAAGAAATTACAATTTGAACATGAAGAAAGGCAGAAGAAATTACAATTTGAACATGAAGAAAGGCAGAAGAAATTACAATTTGAAAATGAAGAAAGGCAGAAGAAATTACAATTTGAACATGAAGAAAGGCAGAAGAAATTACAATTTTAACATAGAAAAATGCAGAAGAAATTACAATTTGAACATGAAGAAAGGCAGAAGAAATTACAATTTGAACATGAAGAAAGGCAGAAGAAATTACAATTTGAACATGAAGAAAGGCAGAAGAAATTACAATTTGAACATGAAGAAAGGCAGAAGAAATTACAATTTGAACATGAAGAAAGGCAGAAGAAATTACAATTTGAAAATGAAGAAAGGCAGAAGAAATTACAATTTGAACATGAAGAAAGGCAGAAGAAATTACAATTTTAACATAGAAAAATGCAGAAGAAATTACAATTTGAACATGAAGAAAGGCAGAAGAAATTACAATTTTAACATGAAGAAAGGCAGAAGAAATTACAATTTGAACATGAAGAAAGGCAGAAGAAATTACAATTTTAACATAGAAAAATGCAGAAGAAATTACAATTTGAACATGAAGAAAGGCAGAAGAAATTACAATTTTAACATAGAAAAATGCAGAAGAAATTACAATTTGAACATGAAGAAAGGCTGAAGAAATTACAATTTTAACATGAAGAAAGGCAGAATAAATTATAATTTGAACATGAAGAAAGGCAGAAGAAATTACAATTTGAACATAGAAAAATGCAGAAGAAATTACAATTTGAACATGAAGAAAGGCAGAAGAAATTACAATTTTAACATGAAGAAAGGCAGAAGAAATTACAATTTTAACATGAAGAAAGGCTGAAGAAATTACAATTTTAACATAGAAAAATGCAGAAGAAATTACAATTTGAACATGAAGAAAGGCTGAAGAAATTACAATTTTAACATGAAGAAAGGCAGAAGAAATTATAATTTGAACATGAAGAAAGGCAGAAGAAATTATTATTTGAACATAGAAAAATGCAGAAGAAATTACAATTTGAACATGAAGAAAGGCTGAAGAAATTACAATTTTAACATAGAAAAATGCAGAAGAAATTACAATTTTAACATGAAGAAAGGCAGAAGAAATTACAATTTGAACATGAAGAAAGGCAGAAGAAATTACAATTTTAACATGAAGAAAGGCAGAAGAAATTACAATTTTAACATAGAAAAATGCAGAAGAAATTACAATTTGAACATGAAGAAAGGCAGAAGAAATTTCAATTTTAACATAGAAAAATGCAGAAGAAATTACAATTAGAACATGAAGAAAGGCAGAAGAAATTACAATTTTAACATAGAAAAATGCAGAAGAAATTACAATTTTGACATAGAAAAATGCAGAAGAAATTACAATTTTAACATAGAAAAATGCAGAAGAAATTACAATTTGAACATGAAGAAAGGCAGAAGAAATTACAATTTTAACATAGAAAAATGCAGAAGAAATTACAATTTGAACATGAAGAAAGGCAGAAGAAATTACAATTTTAACATAGCAAAATGCAGAAGAAATTACAATTTGAACATGAAGAAAGGCAGAAGAAATTACAATTTTAACATGAAGAAACGCAGAAGAAATTACAATTTTAACATAGAAAAATGCAGAAGAAATTACAATTTGAACATGAAGAAAGGCAGAAGAAATTACAATTTTAACATAGAAAAATGCAGAAGAAATTACAATTTTAACATAGAAAAATGCAGAAGAAATTACAATTTGAACATGAAGAAAGGCAGAAGAAATTACAATTTTAACATAGAAAAATGCAGAAGAAATTACAATTTGAACATGAAGAAAGGCAGAAGAAATTACAATTTGAACATGAAGAAACGCAGAAGAAATTACAATTTTAACATAGAAAAATGCAGAAGAAATTACAATTTGAACATGAAGAAAGGCAGAAGAAATTACAATTTTAACATAGAAAAATGCAGAAGAAATTACAATTTTAACATAGAAAAATGCAGAAGAAATTACAATTTGAACATGAAGAAAGGCAGAAGAAATTACAATTTTAACATAGAAAAATGCAGAAGAAATTACAATTTGAACATGAAGAAAGGCAGAAGAAATTACAATTTTAACATAGAAAAATGCAGAAGAAATTACAATTTTAACATAGAAAAATGCAGAAGAAATTACAATTTGAACATGAAGAAAGGCAGAAGAAATTACAATTTTAACATAGAAAAATGCAGAAGAAATTACAATTTTAACATAGAAAAATGCAGAAGAAATTACAATTTGAACATGAAGAAAGGCAGAAGAAATTACAATTTTAACATAGAAAAATGCAGAAGAAATTACAATTTGAACATGAAGAAAGGCAGAAGAAATTACAATTTGAACATGAAGAAACGCAGAAGAAATTACAATTTTAACATAGAAAAATGCAGAAGAAATTACAATTTGAACATGAAGAAAGGCAGAAGAAATTACAATTTTAACATAGAAAAATGCAGAAGAAATTACAATTTGAACATGAAGAAAGGCAGAAGAAATTACAATTTTAACATAGAAAAATGCAGAAGAAATTACAATTTGAACATGAAGAAAGGCAGAAGAAATTACAATTTGAACATGAAGAAAGGCAGAAGAAATTACAATTTGAACATGAAGAAAGGCAGAAGAAATTACAATTTGAACATGAAGAAAGGCAGAAGAAATTACAATTTGAAAATGAAGAAAGGCAGAAGAAATTACAATTTGAACATGAAGAAAGGCAGAAGAAATTACAATTTTAACATAGAAAAATGCAGAAGAAATTACAATTTGAACATGAAGAAAGGCAGAAGAAATTACAATTTTAACATGAAGAAAGGCAGAAGAAATTACAATTTGAACATGAAGAAAGGCAGAAGAAATTACAATTTTAACATAGAAAAATGCAGAAGAAATTACAATTTGAACATGAAGAAAGGCAGAAGAAATTACAATTTTAACATAGAAAAATGCAGAAGAAATTACAATTTGAACATGAAGAAAGGCAGAAGAAATTACAATTTTAACATGAAGAAAGGCAGAAGAAATTACAATTTTAACATGAAGAAAGGCTGAAGAAATTACAATTTTAACATAGAAAAATGCAGAAGAAATTACAATTTGAACATGAAGAAAGGCTGAAGAAATTACAATTTTAACATGAAGAAAGGCAGAAGAAATTATAATTTGAACATGAAGAAAGGCAGAAGAAATTACAATTTGAACATAGAAAAATGCAGAAGAAATTACAATTTGAACATGAAGAAAGGCTGAAGAAATTACAATTTTAACATAGAAAAATGCAGAAGAAATTACAATTTGAACATGAAGAAAGGCAGAAGAAATTACAATTTGAAAATGAAGAAAGGCAGAAGAAATTACAATTTGAACATGAAGAAAGGCAGAAGAAATTACAATTTGAAAATGAAGAAAGGCAGAAGAAATTACAATTTGAACATGAAGAAAGGCAGAAGAAATTACAATTTTAACATAGAAAAATGCAGAAGAAATTACAATTTGAACATGAAGAAAGGCAGAAGAAATTACAATTTGAACATGAAGAAAGGCAGAAGAAATTACAATTTGAACATGAAGAAAGGCAGAAGAAATTACAATTTTAACATAGAAAAATGCAGAAGAAATTACAATTTGAACATGAAGAAAGGCAGAAGAAATTACAATTTTAACATAGAAAAATGCAGAAGAAATTACAATTTGAACATGAAGAAAGGCAGAAGAAATTACAATTTTAACATGAAGAAAGGCAGAAGAAATTACAATTTTAACATGAAGAAAGGCTGAAGAAATTACAATTTTAACATAGAAAAATGCAGAAGAAATTACAATTTGAACATGAAGAAAGGCTGAAGAAATTACAATTTTAACATGAAGAAAGGCAGAAGAAATTATAATTTGAACATGAAGAAAGGCAGAAGAAATTACAATTTGAACATAGAAAAATGCAGAAGAAATTACAATTTGAACATGAAGAAAGGCTGAAGAAATTACAATTTTAACATAGAAAAATGCAGAAGAAATTACAATTTGAACATGAAGAAAGGCAGAAGAAATTACAATTTGAACATGAAGAAAGGCAGAAGAAATTACAATTTTAACATGAAGAAAGGCAGAAGAAATTACAATTTTAACATGAAGAAAGGCTGAAGAAATTACAATTTTAACATAGAAAAATGCAGAAGAAATTACAATTTGAACATGAAGAAAGGCTGAAGAAATTACAATTTTAACATGAAGAAAGGCAGAAGAAATTATAATTTGAACATGAAGAAAGGCAGAAGAAATTACAATTTGAACATAGAAAAATGCAGAAGAAATTACAATTTGAACATGAAGAAAGGCAGAAGAAATTACAATTTGAACATGAAGAAAGGCAGAAGAAATTACAATTTGAACATGAAGAAAGGCAGAAGAAATTACAATTTTAACATGAAGAAAGGCAGAAGAAATTACAATTTTAACATGAAGAAAGGCTGAAGAAATTACAATTTTAACATAGAAAAATGCAGAAGAAATTACAATTTGAACATGAAGAAAGGCTGAAGAAATTACAATTTTAACATGAAGAAAGGCAGAAGAAATTATAATTTGAACATGAAGAAAGGCAGAAGAAATTACAATTTGAACATAGAAAAATGCAGAAGAAATTACAATTTGAACATGAAGAAAGGCAGAAGAAATTACAATTTTAACATAGAAAAATGCAGAAGAAATTACAATTTGAACATGAAGAAAGGCAGAAGAAATTACAATTTTAACATAGAAAAATGCAGAAGAAATTACAATTTGAACATGAAGAAAGGCAGAAGAAATTACAATTTGAACATGAAGAAAGGCAGAAGAAATTACAATTTGAACATGAAGAAAGGCAGAAGAAATTACAATTTGAAAATGAAGAAAGGCAGAAGAAATTACAATTTGAACATGAAGAAAGGCAGAAGAAATTACAATTTTAACATAGAAAAATGCAGAAGAAATTACAATTTGAACATGAAGAAAGGCAGAAGAAATTACAATTTTAACATGAAGAAAGGCAGAAGAAATTACAATTTGAACATGAAGAAAGGCAGAAGAAATTACAATTTTAACATAGAAAAATGCAGAAGAAATTACAATTTGAACATGAAGAAAGGCAGAAGAAATTACAATTTTAACATGAGGAAAGGCAGAAGAAATTACAATTTGAACATGAAGAAAGGCAGAAGAAATTACAATTTGAACATGAAGAAAGGCAGAAGAAATTACAATTTTAACATAGAAAAATGCAGAAGAAATTACAATTTGAACATGAAGAAAGGCAGAAGAAATTACAATTTTAACATAGAAAAATGCAGAAGAAATTACAATTTGAACATGAAGAAAGGCAGAAGAAATTACAATTTTAACATGAAGAAAGGCAGAAGAAATTACAATTTTAACATGAAGAAAGGCAGAAGAAATTATAATTTGAACATGAAGAAAGGCAGAAGAAATTACAATTTTAACATAGAAAAATGCAGAAGAAATTACAATTTGAACATGAAGAAAGGCAGAAGAAATTACAATTTTAACATGAAGAAAGGCAGAAGAAATTACAATTTTAACATAGAAAAATGCAGAAGAAATTACAATTTGAACATGAAGAAAGGCAGAAGAAATTACAATTTTAACATAGAAAAATGCAGAAGAAATTACAATTAGAACATGAAGAAAGGCAGAAGAAATTACAATTTGAACATAGAAAAATGCAGAAGAAATTACAATTTGAACATGAAGAAAGGCAGAAGAAATTACAATTTTAACATAGAAAAATGCAGAAGAAATTACAATTTGAACATGAAGAAAGGCAGAAGAAATTACAATTTTAACATAGAAAAATGCAGAAGAAATTACAATTTTAACATAGAAAAATGCAGAAGAAATTACAATTTGAACATGAAGAAAGGCAGAAGAAATTACAATTTTAACATGAAGAAACGCAGAAGAAATTACAATTTTAACATAGAAAAATGCAGAAGAAATTACAATTTGAACATGAAGAAAGGCAGAAGAAATTACAATTTTAACATAGAAAAATGCAGAAGAAATTACAATTTTAACATAGAAAAATGCAGAAGAAATTACAATTTGAACATGAAGAAAGGCAGAAGAAATTACAATTTTAACATAGAAAAATGCAGAAGAAATTACAATTTGAACATGAAGAAAGGCAGAAGAAATTACAATTTGAACATGAAGAAACGCAGAAGAAATTACAATTTTAACATAGAAAAATGCAGAAGAAATTACAATTTGAACATGAAGAAAGGCAGAAGAAATTACAATTTTAACATAGAAAAATGCAGAAGAAATTACAATTTGAACATGAAGAAAGGCAGAAGAAATTACAATTTTAACATAGAAAAATGCAGAAGAAATTACAATTTTAACATAGAAAAATGCAGAAGAAATTACAATTTGAACATGAAGAAAGGCAGAAGAAATTACAATTTTAACATGAAGAAAGGCAGAAGAAATTACAATTTTAACATAGAAAAATGCAGAAGAAATTACAATTTGAACATGAAGAAAGGCAGAAGAAATTACAATTTTAACATGAAGAAACGCAGAAGAAATTACAATTTTAACATAGAAAAATGCAGAAGAAATTACAATTTGAACATGAAGAAAGGCAGAAGAAATTACAATTTTAACATAGAAAAATGCAGAAGAAATTACAATTTTAACATAGAAAAATGCAGAAGAAATTACAATTTGAACATGAAGAAAGGCAGAAGAAATTACAATTTTAACATAGAAAAATGCAGAAGAAATTACAATTTGAACATGAAGAAAGGCAGAAGAAATTACAATTTGAACATAGAAAAATGCAGAAGAAATTACAATTTGAACATGAAGAAAGGCAGAAGAAATTACAATTTTAACATAGAAAAATGCAGAAGAAATTACAATTTGAACATGAAGAAACGCAGAAGAAATTACAATTTTAACATAGAAAAATGCAGAAGAAATTACAATTTGAACATGAAGAAAGGCAGAAGAAATTACAATTTGAACATGAAGAAACGCAGAAGAAATTACAATTTTAACATAGAAAAATGCAGAAGAAATTACAATTTGAACATGAAGAAAGGCAGAAGAAATTACAATTTTAACATAGAAAAATGCAGAAGAAATTACAATTTTAACATAGAAAAATGCAGAAGAAATTACAATTTGAACATGAAGAAAGGCAGAAGAAATTACAATTTTAACATGAAGAAAGGCAGAAGAAATTACAATTTTAACATAGAAAAATGCAGAAGAAATTACAATTTGAACATGAAGAAAGGCAGAAGAAATTACAATTTTAACATGAAGAAAGGCAGAAGAAATTACAATTTTAACATAGAAAAATGCAGAAGAAATTACAATTTTAACATGAAGAAAGGCAGAAGAAATTACAATTTGAACATGAAGAAAGGCAGAATAAATTACAATTTGAACATGAAGAAAGGCAGAAGAAATTACAATTTTAACATAGAAAAATGCAGAAGAAATTACAATTTTAACATAGAAAAATGCAGAAGAAATTACAATTTTAACATAGAAAAATGCAGAAGAAATTACAATTTGAACATGAAGAAAGGCAGAAGAAATTACAATTTGAACATAGAAAAATGCAGAAGAAATTACAATTTGAACATGAAGAAAGGCAGAAGAAATTACAATTTTAACATAGAAAAATGCAGAAGAAATTACAATTTGAACATGAAGAAAGGCAGAAGAAATTACAATTTTAACATAGAAAAATGCAGAAGAAATTACAATTTGAACATGAAGAAAGGCAGAAGAAATTACAATTTTAACATGAAGAAAGGCAGAAGAAATTACAATTTGAACATAGAAAAATGCAGAAGAAATTACAATTTGAACATGAAGAAAGGCAGAAGAAATTACAATTTTAACATAGAAAAATGCAGAAGAAATTACAATTTGAACATGAAGAAAGGCAGAAGAAATTACAATTTTAACATAGAAAAATGCAGAAGAAATTACAATTTGAACATGAAGAAAGGCAGAAGAAATTACAATTTTAACATAGAAAAATGCAGAATAAATTACAATTTGAACATGAAGAAAGGCAGAAGAAATTACAATTTTAACATAGAAAAATGCAGAAGAAATTACAATTTTAACATAGAAAAATGCAGAAGAAATTACAATTTTAACATAGAAAAATGCAGAAGAAATTACAATTTGAACATGAAGAAAGGCAGAAGAAATTACAATTTGAACATAGAAAAATGCAGAAGAAATTACAATTTGAACATGAAGAAAGGCAGAAGAAATTACAATTTTAACATAGAAAAATGCAGAAGAAATTACAATTTGAACATGAAGAAAGGCAGAAGAAATTACAATTTTAACATAGAAAAATGCAGAAGAAATTACAATTTGAACATGAAGAAAGGCAGAAGAAATTACAATTTTAACATGAAGAAAGGCAGAAGAAATTACAATTTGAACATAGAAAAATGCAGAAGAAATTACAATTTTAACATGAAGAAAGGCAGAAGAAATTACAATTTGAACATGAAGAAAGGCAGAATAAATTACAATTTGAACATGAAGAAAGGCAGAAGAAATTACAATTTTAACATAGAAAAATGCAGAAGAAATTACAATTTTAACATAGAAAAATGCAGAAGAAATTACAATTTTAACATAGAAAAATGCAGAAGAAATTACAATTTGAACATGAAGAAAGGCAGAAGAAATTACAATTTGAACATAGAAAAATGCAGAAGAAATTACAATTTGAACATGAAGAAAGGCAGAAGAAATTACAATTTTAACATAGAAAAATGCAGAAGAAATTACAATTTTAACATAGAAAAATGCAGAAGAAATTACAATTTGAACATGAAGAAAGGCAGAAGAAATTACAATTTGAACATGAAGAAAGGCAGAAGAAATTACAATTTTAACATGAAGAAAGGCAGAAGAAATTACAATTTGAACATAGAAAAATGCTGAAGAAATTACAATTTGAACATGAAGAAAGGCAGAAGAAATTACAATTTTAACATAGAAAAATGCAGAAGAAATTACAATTTGAACATGAAGAAAGGCAGAAGAAATTACAATTTTAACATAGAAAAATGCAGAAGAAATTACAATTTGAACATGAAGAAAGGCAGAAGAAATTACAATTTTAACATGAAGAAACGCAGAAGAAATTACAATTTTAACATAGAAAAATGCAGAAGAAATTACAATTTGAACATGAAGAAAGGCAGAAGAAATTACAATTTTAACATAGAAAAATGCAGAAGAAATTACAATTTGAACATGAAGAAAAGCAGAAGAAATTACAATTTGAACATAGAAAAATGCAGAAGAAATTACAATTTGAACATGAAGAAAGGCAGAAGAAATTACAATTTTAACATAGAAAAATGCAGAAGAAATTACAATTTGAACATGAAGAAACGCAGAAGAAATTACAATTTTAACATAGAAAAATGCAGAAGAAATTACAATTTGAACATGAAGAAAGGCAGAAGAAATTACAATTTGAACATGAAGAAACGCAGAAGAAATTACAATTTTAACATAGAAAAATGCAGAAGAAATTACAATTTGAACATGAAGAAAGGCAGAAGAAATTACAATTTTAACATAGAAAAATGCAGAAGAAATTACAATTTGAACATGAAGAAAGGCAGAAGAAATTACAATTTGAACATGAAGAAACGCAGAAGAAATTACAATTTTAACATAGAAAAATGCAGAAGAAATTACAATTTGAACATGAAGAAAGGCAGAAGAAATTACAATTTTAACATAGAAAAATGCAGAAGAAATTACAATTTGAACATGAAGAAAGGCAGAAGAAATTACAATTTTAACATAGAAAAATGCAGAAGAAATTACAATTTTAACATAGAAAAATGCAGAAGAAATTACAATTTGAACATGAAAAAAGGCAGAAGAAATTACAATTTTAACATGAAGAAAGGCAGAAGAAATTACAATTTTAACATAGAAAAATGCAGAAGAAATTACAATTTGAACATGAAGAAAGGCAGAAGAAATTACAATTTTAACATGAAGAAAGGCAGAAGAAATTACAATTTTAACATAGAAAAATGCAGAAGAAATTACAATTTGAACATGAAGAAAGGCAGAAGAAATTACAATTTGAACATGAAGAAAGGCAGAATAAATTACAATTTGAACATGAAGAAAGGCAGAAGAAATTACAATTTTAACATAGAAAAATGCAGAAGAAATTACAATTTTAACATAGAAAAATGCAGAAGAAATTACAATTTTAACATAGAAAAATGCAGAAGAAATTACAATTTGAACATGAAGAAAGGCAGAAGAAATTACAATTTGAACATAGAAAAATGCAGAAGAAATTACAATTTGAACATGAAGAAAGGCAGAAGAAATTACAATTTTAACATAGAAAAATGCAGAAGAAATTACAATTTGAACATGAAGAAAGGCAGAAGAAATTACAATTTTAACATAGAAAAATGCAGAAGAAATTACAATTTGAACATGAAGAAAGGCAGAAGAAATTACAATTTTAACATGAAGAAAGGCAGAAGAAATTACAATTTGAACATAGAAAAATGCAGAAGAAATTACAATTTGAACATGAAGAAAGGCAGAAGAAATTACAATTTTAACATAGAAAAATGCAGAAGAAATTACAATTTGAACATGAAGAAAGGCAGAAGAAATTACAATTTTAACATAGAAAAATGCAGAAGAAATTACAATTTGAACATGAAGAAAGGCAGAAGAAATTACAATTTTAACATAGAAAAATGCAGAATAAATTACAATTTGAACATGAAGAAAGGCAGAAGAAATTACAATTTTAACATAGAAAAATGCAGAAGAAATTACAATTTTAACATAGAAAAATGCAGAAGAAATTACAATTTTAACATAGAAAAATGCAGAAGAAATTACAATTTGAACATGAAGAAAGGCAGAAGAAATTACAATTTGAACATAGAAAAATGCAGAAGAAATTACAATTTGAACATGAAGAAAGGCAGAAGAAATTACAATTTTAACATAGAAAAATGCAGAAGAAATTACAATTTGAACATGAAGAAAGGCAGAAGAAATTACAATTTTAACATAGAAAAATGCAGAAGAAATTACAATTTGAACATGAAGAAAGGCAGAAGAAATTACAATTTTAACATGAAGAAAGGCAGAAGAAATTACAATTTGAACATAGAAAAATGCAGAAGAAATTACAATTTGAACATGAAGAAAGGCAGAAGAAATTACAATTTTAACATAGAAAAATGCAGAAGAAATTACAATTTGAACATGAAGAAAGGCAGAAGAAATTACAATTTTAACATAGAAAAATGCAGAAGAAATTACAATTTGAACATGAAGAAAGGCAGAAGAAATTACAATTTTAACATAGAAAAATGCAGAAGAAATTACAATTTGAACATGAAGAAAGGCAGAAGAAATTACAATTTGAACATGAAGAAAGGCAGAAGAAATTACAATTTTAACATAGAAAAATGCAGAAGAAATTACAATTTTAACATAGAAAAATGCAGAAGAAATTACAATTTGAACATGAAGAAAGGCAGAAGAAATTACAATTTGAACATGAAGAAAGGCAGAAGAAATTACAATTTTAACATGAAGAAAGGCAGAAGAAATTACAATTTGAACATAGAAAAATGCTGAAGAAATTACAATTTGAACATGAAGAAAGGCAGAAGAAATTACAATTTTAACATAGAAAAATGCAGAAGAAATTACAATTTGAACATGAAGAAAGGCAGAAGAAATTACAATTTTAACATAGAAAAATGCAGAAGAAATTACAATTTGAACATGAAGAAAGGCAGAAGAAATTACAATTTTAACATGAAGAAACGCAGAAGAAATTACAATTTTAACATAGAAAAATGCAGAAGAAATTACAATTTGAACATGAAGAAAGGCAGAAGAAATTACAATTTTAACATAGAAAAATGCAGAAGAAATTACAATTTGAACATGAAGAAAGGCAGAAGAAATTACAATTTTAACATAGAAAAATGCAGAAGAAATTACAATTTGAACATGAAGAAAGGCAGAAGAAATTACAATTTTAACATAGAAAAATGCAGAAGAAATTACAATTTGAACATGAAGAAAGGCAGAAGAAATTACAATTTTAACATGAAGAAAGGCAGAAGAAATTACAATTTGAACATAGAAAAATGCAGAAGAAATTACAATTTGAACATGAAGAAAGGCAGAAGAAATTACAATTTGAACATGAAGAAAGGCAGAAGAAATTACAATTTTAACATAGAAAAATGCAGAAGAAATTACAATTTGAACATGAAGAAAGGCAGAAGAAATTACAATTTTAACATAGAAAAATGCAGAAGAAATTACAATTTGAACATGAAGAAAGGCAGAAGAAATTACAATTTTAACATAGAAAAATGCAGAAGAAATTACAATTTGAACATGAAGAAAGGCAGAAGAAATTACAATTTTAACATAGAAAAATGCAGAATAAATTACAATTTGAACATGAAGAAAGGCAGAAGAAATTACAATTTTAACATAGAAAAATGCAGAAGAAATTACAATTTTAACATAGAAAAATGCAGAAGAAATTACAATTTTAACATAGAAAAATGCAGAAGAAATTACAATTTGAACATGAAGAAAGGCAGAAGAAATTACAATTTGAACATAGAAAAATGCAGAAGAAATTACAATTTGAACATGAAGAAAGGCAGAAGAAATTACAATTTTAACATAGAAAAATGCAGAAGAAATTACAATTTGAACATGAAGAAAGGCAGAAGAAATTACAATTTTAACATAGAAAAATGCAGAAGAAATTACAATTTGAACATGAAGAAAGGCAGAAGAAATTACAATTTTAACATGAAGAAAGGCAGAAGAAATTACAATTTGAACATAGAAAAATGCAGAAGAAATTACAATTTGAACATGAAGAAAGGCAGAAGAAATTACAATTTTAACATAGAAAAATGCAGAAGAAATTACAATTTGAACATGAAGAAAGGCAGAAGAAATTACAATTTTAACATAGAAAAATGCAGAAGAAATTACAATTTGAACATGAAGAAAGGCAGAAGAAATTACAATTTTAACATAGAAAAATGCAGAAGAAATTACAATTTGAACATGAAGAAAGGCAGAAGAAATTACAATTTGAACATGAAGAAAGGCAGAAGAAATTACAATTTTAACATAGAAAAATGCAGAAGAAATTACAATTTTAACATAGAAAAATGCAGAAGAAATTACAATTTGAACATGAAGAAAGGCAGAAGAAATTACAATTTGAACATGAAGAAAGGCAGAAGAAATTACAATTTGAACATGAAGAAAGGCAGAAGAAATTACAATTTGAACATAGAAAAATGCTGAAGAAATTACAATTTGAACATGAAGAAAGGCAGAAGAAATTACAATTTTAACATAGAAAAATGCAGAAGAAATTACAATTTGAACATGAAGAAAGGCAGAAGAAATTACAATTTTAACATAGAAAAATGCAGAAGAAATTACAATTTGAACATGAAGAAAGGCAGAAGAAATTACAATTTTAACATGAAGAAACGCAGAAGAAATTACAATTTTAACATAGAAAAATGCAGAAGAAATTACAATTTGAACATGAAGAAAGGCAGAAGAAATTACAATTTTAACATAGAAAAATGCAGAAGAAATTACAATTTGAACATGAAGAAAGGCAGAAGAAATTACAATTTTAACATAGAAAAATGCAGAAGAAATTACAATTTGAACATGAAGAAAGGCAGAATAAATTACAATTTTAACATAGAAAAATGCAGAAGAAATTACAATTTGAACATGAAGAAAGGCAGAAGAAATTACAATTTTAACATGAAGAAAGGCAGAAGAAATTACAATTTGAACATAGAAAAATGCAGAAGAAATTACAATTTGAACATGAAGAAAGGCAGAAGAAATTACAATTTGAACATGAAGAAAGGCAGAAGAAATTACAATTTTAACATAGAAAAATGCAGAAGAAATTACAATTTTAACATGAAGAAAGGCAGAAGAAATTACAATTTTAACATAGAAAAATGCAGAAGAAATTACAATTTGAACATGAAGAAAGGCAGAAGAAATTACAATTTTAACATAGAAAAATGCAGAAGAAATTACAATTTGAACATGAAGAAAGGCAGAAGAAATTACAATTTGAACATGAAGAAAGGCAGAAGAAATTACAATTTTAACATAGAAAAATGCAGAAGAAATTACAATTTTAACATAGAAAAATGCAGAAGAAATTACAATTTGAACATGAAGAAAGGCAGAAGAAATTACAATTTGAACATGAAGAAAGGCAGAAGAAATTACAATTTGAACATGAAGAAAGGCAGAAGAAATTACAATTTGAACATAGAAAAATGCTGAAGAAATTACAATTTGAACATGAAGAAAGGCAGAAGAAATTACAATTTTAACATAGAAAAATGCAGAAGAAATTACAATTTGAACATGAAGAAAGGCAGAAGAAATTACAATTTTAACATAGAAAAATGCAGAAGAAATTACAATTTGAACATGAAGAAAGGCAGAAGAAATTACAATTTTAACATGAAGAAACGCAGAAGAAATTACAATTTTAACATAGAAAAATGCAGAAGAAATTACAATTTGAACATGAAGAAAGGCAGAAGAAATTACAATTTTAACATAGAAAAATGCAGAAGAAATTACAATTTGAACATGAAGAAAGGCAGAAGAAATTACAATTTTAACATAGAAAAATGCAGAAGAAATTACAATTTGAACATGAAGAAAGGCAGAAGAAATTACAATTTTAACATAGAAAAATGCAGAAGAAATTACAATTTGAACATGAAGAAAGGCAGAAGAAATTACAATTTTAACATGAAGAAAGGCAGAAGAAATTACAATTTGAACATAGAAAAATGCAGAAGAAATTACAATTTGAACATGAAGAAAGGCAGAAGAAATTACAATTTGAACATGAAGAAAGGCAGAAGAAATTACAATTTTAACATAGAAAAATGCAGAAGAAATTACAATTTTAACATGAAGAAAGGCAGAAGAAATTACAATTTTAACATAGAAAAATGCAGAAGAAATTACAATTTGAACATGAAGAAAGGCAGAAGAAATTACAATTTTAACATAGAAAAATGCAGAAGAAATTACAATTTGAACATGAAGAAAGGCAGAAGAAATTACAATTTTAACATAGAAAAATGCAGAAGAAATTACAATTTGAACATGAAGAAAGGCAGAAGAAATTACAATTTTAACATAGAAAAATGCAGAAGAAATTACAATTTGAACATGAAGAAAGGCAGAAGAAATTACAATTTTAACATAGAAAAATGCAGAAGAAATTACAATTTGAACATGAAGAAAGGCAGAAGAAATTACAATTTTAACATGAAGAAAGGCAGAAGAAATTACAATTTGAACATAGAAAAATGCAGAAGAAATTACAATTTGAACATGAAGAAAGGCAGAAGAAATTACAATTTTAACATAGAAAAATGCAGAAGAAATTACAATTTGAACATGAAGAAAGGCAGAAGAAAGTACAATTTTAACATAGAAAAATGCAGAATAAATTACAATTTGAACATGAAGAAAGGCAGAAGAAATTACAATTTTAACATAGAAAAATGCAGAAGAAATTACAATTTTAACATAGAAAAATGCAGAAGAAATTACAATTTTAACATAGAAAAATGCAGAAGAAATTACAATTTGAACATGAAGAAAGGCAGAAGAAATTACAATTTGAACATAGAAAAATGCAGAAGAAATTACAATTTTAACATAGAAAAATGCAGAAGAAATTACAATTTGAACATGAAGAAAGGCAGAAGAAATTACAATTTGAACATGAAGAAAGGCAGAAGAAATTACAATTTGAACAAAGAAAAATGCAGAAGAAATTACAATTTGAACATGAAGAAAGGCAGAAGAAATTACAATTTTAACATAGAAAAATGCAGAAGAAATTACAATTTGAACATGAAGAAAGGCAGAAGAAATTACAATTTTAACATAGAAAAATGCAGAATAAATTACAATTTGAACATGAAGAAAGGCAGAAGAAATTACAATTTTAACATAGAAAAATGCAGAAGAAATTACAATTTTAACATAGAAAAATGCAGAAGAAATTACAATTTTAACATAGAAAAATGCAGAAGAAATTACAATTTGAACATGAAGAAAGGCAGAAGAAATTACAATTTGAACATAGAAAAATGCAGAAGAAATTACAATTTGAACATGAAGAAAGGCAGAAGAAATTACAATTTTAACATAGAAAAATGCAGAAGAAATTACAATTTGAACATGAAGAAAGGCAGAAGAAATTACAATTTTAACATAGAAAAATGCAGAAGAAATTACAATTTGAACATGAAGAAAGGCAGAAGAAATTACAATTTTAACATGAAGAAAGGCAGAAGAAATTACAATTTGAACATAGAAAAATGCAGAAGAAATTACAATTTGAACATGAAGAAAGGCAGAAGAAATTACAATTTTAACATAGAAAAATGCAGAAGAAATTACAATTTGAACATGAAGAAAGGCAGAAGAAATTACAATTTTAACATAGAAAAATGCAGAAGAAATTACAATTTGAACATGAAGAAAGGCAGAAGAAATTACAATTTTAACATGAAGAAAGGCAGAAGAAATTACAATTTTAACATAGAAAAATGCAGAAGAAATTACAATTTGAACATGAAGAAAGGCAGAAGAAATTACAATTTTAACATAGAAAAATGCAGAAGAAATTACAATTTGAACATGAAGAAAGGCAGAAGAAATTACAATTTTAACATAGAAAAATGCAGAATAAATTACAATTTGAACATGAAGAAAGGCAGAAGAAATTACAATTTTAACATAGAAAAATGCAGAAGAAATTACAATTTTAACATAGAAAAATGCAGAAGAAATTACAATTTTAACATAGAAAAATGCAGAAGAAATTACAATTTTAACATAGAAAAATGCAGAAGAAATTACAATTTGAACATGAAGAAAGGCAAAAGAAATTACAATTTTAACATAGAAAAATGCAGAAGAAATTACAATTTGAACATGAAGAAAGGCAGAAGAAATTACAATTTTAACATAGAAAAATGCAGAAGAAATTACAATTTGAACATGAAGAAAGGCAGAAGAAATTACAATTTTAACATAGAAAAATGCAGAAGAAATTACAATTTTAACATGAAGAAAGGCAGAAGAAATTACAATTTTAACATAGAAAAATGCAGAAGAAATTACAATTTTAACATAGAAAAATGCAGAAGAAATTACAATTTTAACATAAAGAAAGGCAGAAGAAATTACAATTTTAACATAGAAAAATGCAGAAGAAATTACAATTTGAACATGAAGAAAGGCAGAAGAAATTACAATTTTAACATAGAAAAATGCAGAAGAAATTACAATTTGAACATGAAGAAAGGCAGAAGAAATTACAATTTTAACATAGAAAAATGCAGAAGAAATTACAATTTGAACATGAAGAAAGGCAGAAGAAATTACAATTTTAACATGAAGAAAGGCAGAAGAAATTACAATTTGAACATAGAAAAATGCAGAAGAAATTACAATTTGAACATGAAGAAAGGCAGAAGAAATTACAATTTTAACATAGAAAAATGCAGAAGAAATTACAATTTGAACATGAAGAAAGGCAGAAGAAATTACAATTTTAACATAGAAAAATGCAGAATAAATTACAATTTGAACATGAAGAAAGGCAGAAGAAATTACAATTTTAACATAGAAAAATGCAGAAGAAATTACAATTTTAACATAGAAAAATGCAGAAGAAATTACAATTTTAACATAGAAAAATGCAGAAGAAATTACAATTTTAACATAGAAAAATGCAGAAGAAATTACAATTTGAACATGAAGAAAGGCAGAAGAAATTACAATTTTAACATAGAAAAATGCAGAAGAAATTACAATTTGAACATGAAGAAAGGCAGAAGAAATTACAATTTTAACATAGAAAAATGCAGAATAAATTACAATTTGAACATGAAGAAAGGCAGAAGAAATTACAATTTTAACATAGAAAAATGCAGAAGAAATTACAATTTTAACATAGAAAAATGCAGAAGAAATTACAATTTTAACATAGAAAAATGCAGAAGAAATTACAATTTGAACATGAAGAAAGGCAGAAGAAATTACAATTTGAACATAGAAACATGCAGAAGAAATTACAATTTGAACATGAAGAAAGGCAGAAGAAATTACAATTTTAACATAGAAAAATGCAGAAGAAATTACAATTTGAACATGAAGAAAGGCAGAAGAAATTACAATTTTAACATAGAAAAATGCAGAAGAAATTACAATTTGAACATGAAGAAAGGCAGAAGAAATTACAATTTTAACATGAAGAAAGGCAGAAGAAATTACAATTTGAACATAGAAAAATGCAGAAGAAATTACAATTTGAACATGAAGAAAGGCAGAAGAAATTACAATTTTAACATAGAAAAATGCAGAAGAAATTACAATTTGAACATGAAGAAAGGCAGAAGAAATTACAATTTTAACATAGAAAAATGCAGAAGAAATTACAATTTGAACATGAAGAAAGGCAGAAGAAATTACAATTTTAACATAGAAAAATGCAGAAGAAATTACAATTTTAACATGAAGAAAGGCAGAAGAAATTACAATTTGAACATGAAGAAAGGCAGAAGAAATTACAATTTTAACATAGAAAAATGCAGAAGAAATTACAATTTTAACATAGAAAAATGCAGAAGAAATTACAATTTGAACATGAAGAAAGGCAGAAGAAATTACAATTTGAACATGAAGAAAGGCAGAAGAAATTACAATTTTAACATAGAAAAATGCAGAAGAAATTACAATTTTAACATAGAAAAATGCAGAAGAAATTACAATTTGAACATGAAGAAAGGCAGAAGAAATTACAATTTGAACATGAAGAAAGGCAGAAGAAATTACAATTTTAACATGAAGAAAGGCAGAAGAAATTACAATTTGAACATAGAAAAATGCTGAAGAAATTACAATTTGAACATGAAGAAAGGCAGAAGAAATTACAATTTTAACATAGAAAAATGCAGAAGAAATTACAATTTGAACATGAAGAAAGGCAGAAGAAATTACAATTTTAACATAGAAAAATGCAGAAGAAATTACAATTTGAACATGAAGAAAGGCAGAAGAAATTACAATTTTAACATGAAGAAAGGCAGAAGAAATTACAATTTGAACATAGAAAAATGCAGAAGAAATTACAATTTTAACATGAAGAAAGGCAGAAGAAATTACAATTTTAACATAGAAAAATGCAGAAGAAATTACAATTTGAACATGAAGAAAGGCAGAAGAAATTACAATTTTAACATAGAAAAATGCAGAAGAAATTACAATTTGAACATGAAGAAAGGCAGAAGAAATTACAATTTTAACATAGAAAAATGCAGAAGAAATTACAATTTGAACATGAAGAAAGGCAGAAGAAATTACAATTTTAACATAGAAAAATGCAGAAGAAATTACAATTTGAACATGAAGAAAGGCAGAAGAAATTACAATTTTAACATGAAGAAAGGCAGAAGAAATTACAATTTGAACATAGAAAAATGCAGAAGAAATTACAATTTGAACATGAAGAAAGGCAGAAGAAATTACAATTTTAACATAGAAAAATGCAGAAGAAATTACAATTTGAACATGAAGAAAGGCAGAAGAAATTACAATTTTAACATGAAGAAAGGCAGAAGAAATTACAATTTGAACATAGAAAAATGCAGAAGAAATTACAATTTTAACATAGAAAAATGCAGAAGAAATTACAATTTGAACATGAAGAAAGGCAGAAGAAATTACAATTTTAACATAGAAAAATGCAGAAGAAATTACAATTTGAACATGAAGAAAGGCAGAAGAAATTACAATTTTAACATAGAAAAATGCAGAAGAAATTACAATTTGAACATGAAGAAAGGCAGAAGAAATTACAATTTTAACATGAAGAAAGGCAGAAGAAATTACAATTTGAACATAGAAAAATGCAGAAGAAATTACAATTTGAACATGAAGAAAGGCAGAAGAAATTACAATTTTAACATAGAAAAATGCAGAAGAAATTACAATTTGAACATGAAGAAAGGCAGAAGAAATTACAATTTTAACATGAAGAAAGGCAGAAGAAATTACAATTTGAACATAGAAAAATGCAGAAGAAATTACAATTTGAACATGAAGAAAGGCAGAAGAAATTACAATTTTAACATAGAAAAATGCAGAAGAAATTACAATTTGAACATGAAGAAAGGCAGAAGAAATTACAATTTTAACATGAAGAAAGGCAGAAGAAATTACAATTTGAACATAGAAAAATGCAGAAGAAATTACAATTTTAACATAGAAAAATGCAGAAGAAATTACAATTTGAACATGAAGAAAGGCAGAAGAAATTACAATTTTAACATAGAAAAATGCAGAAGAAATTACAATTTGAACATGAAGAAAGGCAGAAGAAATTACAATTTTAACATAGAAAAATGCAGAAGAAATTACAATTTGAACATGAAGAAAGGCAGAAGAAATTACAATTTTAACATGAAGAAAGGCAGAAGAAATTACAATTTGAACATAGAAAAATGCAGAAGAAATTACAATTTGAACATGAAGAAAGGCAGAAGAAATTACAATTTTAACATAGAAAAATGCAGAAGAAATTACAATTTGAACATGAAGAAAGGCAGAAGAAATTACAATTTTAACATAGAAAAATGCAGAAGAAATTACAATTTGAACATGAAGAAAGGCAGAAGAAATTACAATTTTAACATGAAGAAAGGCAGAAGAAATTACAATTTGAACATAGAAAAATGCAGAAGAAATTACAATTTGAACATGAAGAAAGGCAGAAGAAATTACAATTTTAACATAGAAAAATGCAGAAGAAATTACAATTTTAACATGAAGAAAGGCAGAAGAAATTACAATTTTAACATAGAAAAATGCAGAAGAAATTACAATTTGAACATGAAGAAAGGCAGAAGAAATTACAATTTTAACATAGAAAAATGCAGAAGAAATTACAATTTGAACATGAAGAAAGGCAGAAGAAATTACAATTTTAAAATAGAAAAATGCAGAAGAAATTACAATTTTAACATAGAAAAATGCAGAAGAAATTACAATTTGAACATGAAGAAAGGCAGAAGAAATTACAATTTGAACATGAAGAAAGGCAGAAGAAATTACAATTTGAACATAGAAAAATGCAGAAGAAATTACAATTTGAACATGAAGAAAGGCAGAAGAAATTACAATTTTAACATAGAAAAATGCAGAAGAAATTACAATTTGAACATGAAGAAAGGCAGAAGAAATTACAATTTTAACATAGAAAAATGCAGAAGAAATTACAATTTGAACATGAAGAAAGGCAGAAGAAATTACAATTTTAACATAGAAAAATGCAGAAGAAATTACAATTTTAACATAGAAAAATGCAGAAGAAATTACAATTTGAACATGAAGAAAGGCAGAAGAAATTACAATTTTAACATGAAGAAAGGCAGAAGAAATTACAATTTGAACATAGAAAAATGCAGAAGAAATTACAATTTGAACATGAAGAAAGGCAGAAGAAATTACAATTTTAACATAGAAAAATGCAGAAGAAATTACAATTTGAACATGAAGAAAGGCAGAAGAAATTACAATTTTAACATGAAGAAAGGCAGAAGAAATTACAATTTGAACATAGAAAAATGCAGAAGAAATTACAATTTTAACATAGAAAAATGCAGAAGAAATTACAATTTGAACATGAAGAAAGGCAGAAGAAATTACAATTTTAACATAGAAAAATGCAGAAGAAATTACAATTTGAACATGAAGAAAGGCAGAAGAAATTACAATTTTAACATAGAAAAATGCAGAAGAAATTACAATTTGAACATGAAGAAAGGCAGAAGAAATTACAATTTTAACATGAAGAAAGGCAGAAGAAATTACAATTTGAACATAGAAAAATGCAGAAGAAATTACAATTTGAACATGAAGAAAGGCAGAAGAAATTACAATTTTAACATAGAAAAATGCAGAAGAAATTACAATTTGAACATGAAGAAAGGCAGAAGAAATTACAATTTTAACATGAAGAAAGGCAGAAGAAATTACAATTTGAACATAGAAAAATGCAGAAGAAATTACAATTTGAACATGAAGAAAGGCAGAAGAAATTACAATTTTAACATAGAAAAATGCAGAAGAAATTACAATTTGAACATGAAGAAAGGCAGAAGAAATTACAATTTTAACATGAAGAAAGGCAGAAGAAATTACAATTTGAACATAGAAAAATGCAGAAGAAATTACAATTTTAACATAGAAAAATGCAGAAGAAATTACAATTTGAACATGAAGAAAGGCAGAAGAAATTACAATTTTAACATAGAAAAATGCAGAAGAAATTACAATTTGAACATGAAGAAAGGCAGAAGAAATTACAATTTTAACATAGAAAAATGCAGAAGAAATTACAATTTGAACATGAAGAAAGGCAGAAGAAATTACAATTTTAACATGAAGAAAGGCAGAAGAAATTACAATTTGAACATAGAAAAATGCAGAAGAAATTACAATTTGAACATGAAGAAAGGCAGAAGAAATTACAATTTTAACATAGAAAAATGCAGAAGAAATTACAATTTGAACATGAAGAAAGGCAGAAGAAATTACAATTTTAACATAGAAAAATGCAGAAGAAATTACAATTTGAACATGAAGAAAGGCAGAAGAAATTACAATTTTAACATGAAGAAAGGCAGAAGAAATTACAATTTGAACATAGAAAAATGCAGAAGAAATTACAATTTGAACATGAAGAAAGGCAGAAGAAATTACAATTTTAACATAGAAAAATGCAGAAGAAATTACAATTTGAACATGAAGAAAGGCAGAAGAAATTACAATTTTAACATAGAAAAATGCAGAAGAAATTACAATTTGAACATGAAGAAAGGCAGAAGAAATTACAATTTTAACATAGAAAAATGCAGAAGAAATTACAATTTGAACATGAAGAAAGGCAGAAGAAATTACAATTTTAAAATAGAAAAATGCAGAAGAAATTACAATTTTAACATAGAAAAATGCAGAAGAAATTACAATTTGAACATGAAGAAAGGCAGAAGAAATTACAATTTGAACATGAAGAAAGGCAGAAGAAATTACAATTTGAACATAGAAAAATGCAGAAGAAATTACAATTTGAACATGAAGAAAGGCAGAAGAAATTACAATTTTAACATAGAAAAATGCAGAAGAAATTACAATTTGAACATGAAGAAAGGCAGAAGAAATTACAATTTTAACATAGAAAAATGCAGAAGAAATTACAATTTGAACATGAAGAAAGGCAGAAGAAATTACAATTTTAACATAGAAAAATGCAGAAGAAATTACAATTTTAACATAGAAAAATGCAGAAGAAATTACAATTTGAACATGAAGAAAGGCAGAAGAAATTACAATTTTAACATGAAGAAAGGCAGAAGAAATTACAATTTGAACATAGAAAAATGCAGAAGAAATTACAATTTGAACATGAAGAAAGGCAGAAGAAATTACAATTTTAACATAGAAAAATGCAGAAGAAATTACAATTTGAACATGAAGAAAGGCAGAAGAAATTACAATTTTAACATAGAAAAATGCAGAAGAAATTACAATTTGAACATGAAGAAAGGCAGAAGAAATTACAATTTTAACATAGAAAAATGCAGAAGAAATTACAATTTGAACATGAAGAAAGGCAGAAGAAATTACAATTTTAACATAGAAAAATGCAGAAGAAATTACAATTTTAACATAGAAAAATGCAGAAGAAATTACAATTTGAACATGAAGAAAGGCAGAAGAAATTACAATTTTAACATAGAAAAATGCAGAAGAAATTACAATTTGAACATGAAGAAAGGCAGAAGAAATTACAATTTTAACATGAAGAAAGGCAGAAGAAATTACAATTTTAACATAGAAAAATGCAGAAGAAATTACAATTTGAACATGAAGAAAGGCAGAAGAAATTACAATTTTAACATAGAAAAATGCAGAAGAAATTACAATTAGAACATGAAGAAAGGCAGAAGAAATTACAATTTGAACATAGAAAAATGCAGAAGAAATTACAATTTGAACATGAAGAAAGCCAGAAGAAATTACAATTTTAACATAGAAAAATGCAGAAGAAATTACAATTTGAACATGAAGAAAGGCAGAAGAAATTACAATTTTAACATAGAAAAATGCAGAAGAAATTACAATTTGAACATGAAGAAAGGCAGAAGAAATTACAATTTTAACATGAAGAAACGCAGAAGAAATTACAATTTTAACATAGAAAAATGCAGAAGAAATTACAATTTGAACATGAAGAAAGGCAGAAGAAATTACAATTTTAACATAGAAAAATGCAGAAGAAATTACAATTTGAACATGAAGAAAGGCAAAAGAAATTACAATTTGAACATGAAGAAAGGCAGAAGAAATTACAATTTTAACATAGAAAAATGCAGAAGAAATTACAATTTGAACATGAAGAAAGGCAGAAGAAATTACAATTTTAACATAGAAAAATGCAGAAGAAATTACAATTTTAACATAGAAAAATGCAGAAGAAATTACAATTTGAACATGAAGAAAGGCAGAAGAAATTACAATTTGAACATGAAGAAAGGCAGAAGAAATTACAATTTTAACATAGAAAAATGCAGAAGAAATTACAATTTGAACATGAAGAAAGGCAGAAGAAATTACAATTTTAACATGAAGAAAGGCAGAAGAAATTACTATTGTAACATAGAAAAATGCAGAAGAAATTACAATTTTAACATGAAGAAAGGCAGAAGAAATTACAATTTGAACATGAAGAAAGGCAGAATAAATTACAATTTGAACATGAAGAAAGGCAGAAGAAATTACAATTTTAACATAGAAAAATGCAGAAGAAATTACAATTTTAACATAGAAAAATGCAGAAGAAATTACAATTTTAACATAGAAAAATGCAGAAGAAATTACAATTTGAACATGAAGAAAGGCAGAAGAAATTACAATTTGAACATAGAAAAATGCAGAAGAAATTACAATTTTAACATAGAAAAATGCAGAAGAAATTACAATTTGAACATGAAGAAAGGCAGAAGAAATTACAATTTGAACATGAAGAAAGGCAGAAGAAATTACAATTTTAACATAGAAAAATGCAGAAGAAATTACAATTTGAACATGAAGAAAGGCAGAAGAAATTACAATTTGAACATAGAAAAATGCAGAAGAAATTACAATTTTAACATAGAAAAATGCAGAAGAAATTACAATTTGAACATGAAGAAAGGCAGAAGAAATTACAATTTGAACATGAAGAAAGGCAGAAGAAATTACAATTTTAACATAGAAAAATGCAGAAGAAATTACAATTTGAACATGAAGAAAGGCAGAAGAAATTACAATTTGAACATAGAAAAATGCAGAAGAAATTACAATTTTAACATAGAAAAATGCAGAAGAAATTACAATTTGAACATGAAGAAAGGCAGAAGAAATTACAATTTTAACATAGAAAAATGCAGAAGAAATTACAATTTGAACATGAAGAAAGGCAGAAGAAATTACAATTTTAACATAGAAAAATGCAGAAGAAATTACAATTTTAACATAGAAAAATGCAGAAGAAATTACAATTTGAACATGAAGAAAGGCAGAAGAAATTACAATTTTAACATAGAAAAATGCAGAAGAAATTACAATTTGAACATGAAGAAAGGCAGAAGAAATTACAATTTTAACATAGAAAAATGCAGAAGAAATTACAATTTGAACATGAAGAAAGGCAGAAGAAATTACAATTTTAACATAGAAAAATGCAGAAGAAATTACAATTTGAACATGAAGAAAGGCAGAAGAAATTACAATTTTAACATAGAAAAATGCAGAAGAAATTACAATTTTAACATAGAAAAATGCAGAAGAAATTACAATTTGAACATGAAGAAAGGCAGAAGAAATTACAATTTTAACATGAAGAAAGGCAGAAGAAATTACAATTTTAACATAGAAAAATGCAGAAGAAATTACAATTTGAACATGAAGAAAGGCAGAAGAAATTACAATTTTAACATAGAAAAATGCAGAAGAAATTACAATTTTAACATAGAAAAATGCAGAAGAAATTACAATTTGAACATGAAGAAAGGCAGAAGAAATTACAATTTTAACATGAAGAAAGGCAGAAGAAATTACAATTTTAACATAGAAAAATTCAGAAGAAATTACAATTTGAACATGAAGAAAGGCAGAAGAAATTACAATTTTAACATAGAAAAATGCAGAAGAAATTACAATTAGAACATGAAGAAAGGCAGAAGAAATTACAATTTGAACATAGAAAAATGCAGAAGAAATTACAATTTGAACATGAAGAAAGGCAGAAGAAATTACAATTTTAACATAGAAAAATGCAGAAGAAATTACAATTTGAACATGAAGAAAGGCAGAAGAAATTACAATTTTAACATAGAAAAATGCAGAAGAAATTACAATTTGAACATGAAGAAAGGCAGAAGAAATTACAATTTTAACATGAAGAAACGCAGAAGAAATTACAATTTTAACATAGAAAAATGCAGAAGAAATTACAATTTGAACATGAAGAAAGGCAGAAGAAATTACAATTTGAACATGAAGAAAGGCAGAATAAATTACAATTTGAACATGAAGAAAGGCAGAAGAAATTACAATTTGAACATAGAAAAATGCAGAAGAAATTACAATTTTAACATAGAAAAATGCAGAAGAAATTACAATTTTAACATAGAAAAATGCAGAAGAAATTACAATTTGAACATGAAGAAAGGCAGAAGAAATTACAATTTGAACATAGAAAAATGCAGAAGAAATTACAATTTGAACATGAAGAAAGGCAGAAGAAATTAACAATTTTAACATAGAAAAATGCAGAAGAAATTACAATTTGAACATGAAGAAAGGCAGAAGAAATTACAATTTGAACATAGAAAAATGCAGAAGAAATTACAATTTGAACATGAAGAAAGGCAGAAGAAATTACAATTTGAACATAGAAAAATGCAGAAGAAATTACAATTTGAACATGAAGAAAGGCAGAAGAAATTACAATTTTAACATAGAAAAATGCAGAAGAAATTACAATTTGAACATGAAGAAAGGCAGAAGAAATTACAATTTTAACATAGAAAAATGCAGAAGAAATTACAATTTGAACATGAAGAAAGGCAGAAGAAATTACAATTTTAACATAGAAAAATGCAGAAGAAATTACAATTTGAACATGAAGAAAGGCAGAAGAAATTACAATTTTAACATGAAGAAACGCAGAAGAAATTACAATTTTAACATAGAAAAATGCAGAAGAAATTACAATTTGAACATGAAGAAAGGCAGAAGAAATTACAATTTGAACATGAAGAAAGGCAGAATAAATTACAATTTGAACATGAAGAAAGGCAGAAGAAATTACAATTTGAACATAGAAAAATGCAGAAGAAATTACAATTTTAACATAGAAAAATGCAGAAGAAATTACAATTTTAACATAGAAAAATGCAGAAGAAATTACAATTTGAACATGAAGAAAGGCAGAAGAAATTACAATTTGAACATAGAAAAATGCAGAAGAAATTACAATTTGAACATGAAGAAAGGCAGAAGAAATTACAATTTTAACATAGAAAAATGCAGAAGAAATTACAATTTGAACATGAAGAAAGGCAGAAGAAATTACAATTTGAACATAGAAAAATGCAGAAGAAATTACAATTTTAACATAGAAAAATGCAGAAGAAATTACAATTTGAACACGAAGAAAGGCAGAAGAAATTACAATTTTAACATAGAAAAATGCAGAAGAAATTACAATTTGAACATGAAGAAAGGCAGAAGAAATTACAATTTTAACATAGAAAAATGCAGAAGAAATTACAATTTGAACATAGAAAAATGCAGAAGAAATTACAATTTGAACATGAAGAAAGGCAGAAGAAATTACAATTTTAACATAGAAAAATGCAGAAGAAATTACAATTTGAACATGAAGAAAGGCAGAAGAAATTACAATTTTAACATAGAAAAATGCAGAAGAAATTACAATTTGAACATGAAGAAAGGCAGAAGAAATTACAATTTTAACATAGAAAAATGCAGAAGAAATTACAATTTTAACATAGAAAAATGCAGAAGAAATTACAATTTGAACATGAAGAAAGGCAGAAGAAATTACAATTTTAACATGAAGAAAGGCAGAAGAAATTACAATTTTAACATAGAAAAATGCAGAAGAAATTACAATTTGAACATGAAGAAAGGCAGAAGAAATTACAATTTTAACATGAAGAAAGGCAGAAGAAATTACAATTTTAACATAGAAAAATGCAGAAGAAATTACAATTTGAACATGAAGAAAGGCAGAAGAAATTACAATTTTAACATAGAAAAATGCAGAAGAAATTACAATTTTAACATAGAAAAATGCAGAAGAAATTACAATTTGAACATGAAGAAAGGCAGAAGAAATTACAATTTTAACATGAAGAAAGGCAGAAGAAATTACAATTTGAACATAGAAAAATGCAGAAGAAATTACAATTTGAACATGAAGAAAGGCAGAAGAAATTACAATTTTAACATAGAAAAATGCAGAAGAAATTACAATTTGAACATGAAGAAAGGCAGAAGAAATTACAATTTTAACATGAAGAAAGGCAGAAGAAATTACAATTTTAACATAGAAAAATGCAGAAGAAATTACAATTTGAACATGAAGAAAGGCAGAAGAAATTACAATTTTAACATAGAAAAATGCAGAAGAAATTACAATTTGAACATGAAGAAAGGCAGAAGAAATTACAATTTTAACATAGAAAAATGCAGAAGAAATTACAATTTGAACATGAAGAAAGGCAGAAGAAATTACAATTTTAACATGAAGAAAGGCAGAAGAAATTACAATTTTAACATAGAAAAATGCAGAAGAAATTACAATTTTAACATAGAAAAATGCAGAAGAAATTACAATTGGAACATGAAGAAAGGCAGAAGAAATTACAATTTTAACATGAAGAAAGGCAGAAGAAATTACAATTTGAACATGAAGAAAGGCAGAAGAAATTACAATTTGAACATGAAGAAAGGCAGAAGAAATTACAATTTTAACATAGAAAAATGCAGAAGAAATTACAATTTGAACATGAAGAAAGGCAGAAGAAATTACAATTTGAACATGAAGAAAGGCAGAAGAAATTACAATTTTAACATAGAAAAATGCAGAAGAAATTACAATTTGAACATGAAGAAAGGCAGAAGAAATTACAATTTTAACATAGAAAAATGCAGAAGAAATTACAATTTGAACATGAAGAAAGGCAGAAGAAATTACAATTTTTAACATAGAAAAATGCAGAAGAAATTACAATTTGAACATGAAGAAAGGCAGAAGAAATTACAATTTTAACATAGAAAAATGCGGAAGAAATTACAATTTGAACATGAAGAAAGGCAGAAGAAATTACAATTTTAACATAGAAAAATGCAGAAGAAATTACAATTTTAACATAGAAAAATGCAGAAGAAATTACAATTTGAACATGAAGAAAGGCAGAAGAAATTACAATTTTAACATGAAGAAAGGCAGAAGAAATTACAATTTGAACATAGAAAAATGCAGAAGAAATTACAATTTGAACATGAAGAAAGGCAGAAGAAATTACAATTTTAACATGAAGAAAGGCAGAAGAAATTACAATTTGAATATGAAGAAAGGCAGAAGAAATTACAATTTTAACATAGAAAAATGCAGAAGAAATTACAATTTGAACATGAAGAAAGGCAGAAGAAATTACAATTTTAACATGAAGAAAGGCAGAAGAAATTACAATTTTAACATAGAAAAATGCAGAAGAAATTACAATTTGAACATGAAGAAAGGCAGAATAAATTACAATTTGAACATGAAGAAAGGCTAAAGAAATTACAATTTTAACATAGAAAAATGCAGAAGAAATTACAATTTGAACATGAAGAAAGGCAGAAGAAATTACAATTTGAACATGAAGAAAGGCAGAAGAAATTACAATTTTAACATAGAAAAATGCAGAAGAAATTACAATTTGAACATGAAGAAAGGCAGAAGAAATTACAATTTGAACATGAAGAAAGGCAGAAGAAATTACAATTTTAACATGAAGAAAGGCAGAAGAAATTACAATTTTAACATGAAGAAAGGCAGAAGAAATTACAATTTGAACATGAAGAAAGGCAGAAGAAATTACAATTTTAACATAGAAAAATGCAGAAGAAATTACAATTTGAACATGAAGAAAGGCAGAAGAAATTACAATTTTAACATGAAGAAAGGCAGAAGAAATTACAATTTGAACATGAAGAAAGGCAGAAGAAATTACAATTTGAACATGAAGAAAGGCAGAAGAAATTACAATTTGAACATGAAGAAAGGCAGAAGAAATTACAATTTGAACATGAAGAAAGGCTAAAGAAATTACAATTTTAACATAGAAAAATGCAGAAGAAATTACAATTTGAACATAGAAAAATGCAGAAGAAATTACAATTTGAACATGAAGAAAGGCAGAAGAAATTACAATTTTAACATAGAAAAATGCAGAAGAAATTACAATTTGAACATGAAGAAAGGCAGAAGAAATTACAATTTTAACATAGAAAAATGCAGAAGAAATTACAATTTGAACATGAAGAAAGGCAGAAGAAATTACAATTTTAACATAGAAAAATGCAGAAGAAATTACAATTTTAACATAGAAAAATGCAGAAGAAATTACAATTTGAACATGAAGAAAGGCAGAAGAAATTACAATTTGAACATGAAGAAAGGCAGAAGAAATTACAATTTGAACATAGAAAAATGCAGAAGAAATTACAATTTGAACATGAAGAAAGGCAGAAGAAATTACAATTTGAACATGAAGAAAGGCAGAAGAAATTACAATTTTAACATGAAGAAAGGCAGAAGAAATTACAATTTGAACATGAAGAAAGGCAGAATAAATTACAATTTGAACATGAAGAAAGGCTAAAGAAATTACAATTTTAACATAGAAAAATGCAGAAGAAATTACAATTTGAACATGAAGAAAGGCAGAAGAAATTACAATTTTAACATAGAAAAATGCAGAAGAAATTACAATTTGAACATGAAGAAAGGCAGAAGAAATTACAATTTTAACATAGAAAAATGCAGAAGAAATTACAATTTTAACATAGAAAAATGCAGAAGAAATTACAATTTGAACATGAAGAAAGGCAGAAGAAATTACAATTTTAACATAGAAAAATGCAGAAGAAATTACAATTTGAACATGAAGAAAGGCAGAAGAAATTACAATTTTAACATAGAAAAAATGCAGAAGAAATTACAATTTGAACATGAAGAAAGGCAGAAGAAATTACAATTTTAACATAGAAAAATGCAGAAGAAATTACAATTTTAACATAGAAAAATGCAGAAGAAATTACAATTTGAACATGAAGAAAGGCAGAAGAAATTACAATTTGAACATGAAGAAAGGCAGAAGAAATTACAATTTGAACATGAAGAAAGGCTAAAGAAATTACAATTTTAACATAGAAAAATGCAGAAGAAATTACAATTTGAACATGAAGAAAGGCAGAAGAAATTACAATTTTAACATAGAAAAATGCAGAAGAAATTACAATTTGAACATGAAGAAAGGCAGAAGAAATTACAATTTTAACATAGAAAAATGCAGAAGAAATTACAATTTTAACATAGAAAAATGCAGAAGAAATTACAATTTGAACATGAAGAAAGGCAGAAGAAATTACAATTTTAACATGAAGAAAGGCAGAAGAAATTACAATTTGAACATAGAAAAATGCAGAAGAAATTACAATTTGAACATGAAGAAAGGCAGAAGAAATTACAATTTTAACATAGAAAAATGCAGAAGAAATTACAATTTGAACATGAAGAAAGGCAGAAGAAATTACAATTTTAACATAAAAAAATGCAGAAGAAATTACAATTTGAACATGAAGAAAGGCAGAAGAAATTACAATTTTAACATGAAGAAAGGCAGAAGAAATTACAATTTGAACATGAAGAAAGGCAGAAGAAATTACAATTTTAACATAGAAAAATGCAGAAGAAATTACAATTTGACATGAAGAAAGGCAGAAGAAATTACAATTTGAACATGAAGAAAGGCAGAAGAAATTACAATTTTAACATAGAAAAATGCAGAAGAAATTACAATTTGAACATGAAGAAAGGCAGAAGAAATTACAATTTTAACATAGAAAAATGCAGAAGAAATTACAATTTTAACATAGAAAAATGCAGAAGAAATTACAATTTGAACATGAAGAAAGGCAGAAGAAATTACAATTTGAACATGAAGAAAGGCAGAAGAAATTACAATTTTAACATAGAAAAATGCAGAAGAAATTACAATTTGAACATGAAGAAAGGCAGAAGAAATTACAATTTTAACATAGAAAAATGCAGAAGAAATTACAATTTTAACATAGAAAAATGCAGAAGAAATTACAATTTGAACATGAAGAAAGGCAGAAGAAATTACAATTTTAACATGAAGAAAGGCAGAAGAAATTACAATTTTAACATAGAAAAATGCAGAAGAAATTACAATTTTAACATAGAAAAATGCAGAAGAAATTACAATTGGAACATGAAGAAAGGCAGAAGAAATTACAATTTTAACATGAAGAAAGGCAGAAGAAATTACAATTTGAACATGAAGAAAGGCAGAAGAAATTACAATTTGAACATGAAGAAAGGCAGAAGAAATTACAATTTGAACATAGAAAAATGCAGAAGAAATTACAATTTGAACATGAAGAAAGGCAGAAGAAATTACAATTTGAACATGAAGAAAGGCAGAAGAAATTACAATTTTAACATAGAAAAATGCAGAAGAAATTACAATTTGAACATGAAGAAAGGCAGAAGAAATTACAATTTGAACATAGAAAAATGCAGAAGAAATTACAATTTGAACATGAAGAAAGGCAGAAGAAATTACAATTTTAACATAGAAAAATGCAGAAGAAATTACAATTTGAACATGAAGAAAGGCAGAAGAAATTACAATTTTAACATAGAAAAATGCGGAAGAAATTACAATTTGAACATGAAGAAAGGCAGAAGAAATTACAATTTTAACATAGAAAAATGCAGAAGAAATTACAATTTTAACATAGAAAAATGCAGAAGAAATTACAATTTGAACATGAAGAAAGGCAGAAGAAATTACAATTTTAACATGAAGAAAGGCAGAAGAAATTACAATTTGAACATAGAAAAATGCAGAAGAAATTACAATTTGAACATGAAGAAAGGCAGAAGAAATTACAATTTTAACATGAAGAAAGGCAGAAGAAATTACAATTTGAATATGAAGAGAGGCAGAAGAAATTACAATTTTAACATAGAAAAATGCAGAAGAAATTACAATTTGAACATGAAGAAAGGCAGAAGAAATTACAATTTTAACATGAAGAAAGGCAGAAGAAATTACAATTTTAACATGAAGAAAGGCAGAAGAAATTACAATTTGAACATGAAGAAAGGCAGAATAAATTACAATTTGAACATGAAGAAAGGCTAAAGAAATTACAATTTTAACATAGAAAAATGCAGAAGAAATTACAATTTGAACATGAAGAAAGGCAGAAGAAATTACAATTTGAACATGAAGAAAGGCAGAAGAAATTACAATTTTAACATAGAAAAATGCAGAAGAAATTACAATTTGAACATGAAGAAAGGCAGAAGAAATTACAATTTGAACATGAAGAAAGCAGAAGAAATTACAATTTTAACATGAAGAAAGGCAGAAGAAATTACAATTTTAACATGAAGAAAGGCAGAAGAAATTACAATTTGAACATGAAGAAAGGCAGAAGAAATTACAATTTTAACATAGAAAAATGCAGAAGAAATTACAATTTGAACATGAAGAAAGGCAGAAGAAATTACAATTTTAACATGAAGAAAGGCAGAAGAAATTACAATTTGAACATGAAGAAAGGCAGAAGAAATTACAATTTGAACATGAAGAAAGGCAGAAGAAATTACAATTTGAACATGAAGAAAGGCAGAAGAAATTACAATTTGAACATGAAGAAAGGCTAAAGAAATTACAATTTTAACATAGAAAAATGCAGAAGAAATTACAATTTGAACATAGAAAAATGCAGAAGAAATTACAATTTGAACATGAAGAAAGGCAGAAGAAATTACAATTTTAACATAGAAAAATGCAGAAGAAATTACAATTTGAACATGAAGAAAGGCAGAAGAAATTACAATTTTAACATAGAAAAATGCAGAAGAAATTACAATTTGAACATGAAGAAAGGCAGAAGAAATTACAATTTTAACATAGAAAAATGCAGAAGAAATTACAATTTTAACATAGAAAAATGCAGAAGAAATTACAATTTGAACATGAAGAAAGGCAGAAGAAATTACAATTTGAACATGAAGAAAGGCAGAAGAAATTACAATTTGAACATAGAAAAATGCAGAAGAAATTACAATTTGAACATGAAGAAAGGCAGAAGAAATTACAATTTGAACATGAAGAAAGGCAGAAGAAATTACAATTTTAACATGAAGAAAGGCAGAAGAAATTACAATTTGAACATGAAGAAAGGCAGAATAAATTACAATTTGAACATGAAGAAAGGCTAAAGAAATTACAATTTTAACATAGAAAAATGCAGAAGAAATTACAATTTGAACATGAAGAAAGGCAGAAGAAATTACAATTTTAACATAGAAAAATGCAGAAGAAATTACAATTTGAACATGAAGAAAGGCAGAAGAAATTACAATTTTAACATAGAAAAATGCAGAAGAAATTACAATTTTAACATAGAAAAATGCAGAAGAAATTACAATTTGAACATGAAGAAAGGCAGAAGAAATTACAATTTTAACATAGAAAAATGCAGAAGAAATTACAATTTGAACATGAAGAAAGGCAGAAGAAATTACAATTTTAACATAGAAAAATGCAGAAGAAATTACAATTTGAACATGAAGAAAGGCAGAAGAAATTACAATTTTAACATAGAAAAATGCAGAAGAAATTACAATTTTAACATAGAAAAATGCAGAAGAAATTACAATTTGAACATGAAGAAAGGCAGAAGAAATTACAATTTGAACATGAAGAAAGGCAGAAGAAATTACAATTTGAACATGAAGAAAGGCTAAAGAAATTACAATTTTAACATAGAAAAATGCAGAAGAAATTACAATTTGAACATGAAGAAAGGCAGAAGAAATTACAATTTTAACATAGAAAAATGCAGAAGAAATTACAATTTGAACATGAAGAAAGGCAGAAGTAATTACAATTTTAACATAGAAAAATGCAGAAGAAATTACAATTTTAACATAGAAAAATGCAGAAGAAATTACAATTTGAACATGAAGAAAGGCAGAAGAAATTACAATTTTAACATGAAGAAAGGCAGAAGAAATTACAATTTGAACATAGAAAAATGCAGAAGAAATTACAATTTGAACATGAAGAAAGGCAGAAGAAATTACAATTTTAACATAGAAAAATGCAGAAGAAATTACAATTTGAACATGAAGAAAGGCAGAAGAAATTACAATTTTAACATAAAAAAATGCAGAAGAAATTACAATTTGAACATGAAGAAAGGCAGAAGAAATTACAATTTTAACATGAAGAAAGGCAGAAGAAATTACAATTTGAACATGAAGAAAGGCAGAAGAAATTACAATTTTAACATGAAGAAAGGCAGAAGAAATTACAATTTTAACATAGAAAAATGCAGAAGAAATTACAATTTGAAAATGAAGAAAGGCAGAAGAAATTACAATTTGAACATGAAGAAAGGCAGAAGAAATTACAATTTTAACATAGAAAAATGCAGAAGAAATTACAATTTGAACATGAAGAAAGGCAGAAGAAATTACAATTTTAACATAGAAAAATGCAGAAGAAATTACAATTTGAACATGAAGAAAGGCAGAAGAAATTACAATTTTAACATAGAAAAATGCAGAAGAAATTACAATTTTAACATAGAAAAATGCAGAAGAAATTACAATTTGAACATGAAGAAAGGCAGAAGAAATTACAATTTTAACATGAAGAAAGGCAGAAGAAATTACAATTTTAACATAGAAAAATGCAGAAGAAATTACAATTTTAACATAGAAAAATGCAGAAGAAATTACAATTTGAACATGAAGAAAGGCAGAAGAAATTACAATTTGAACATAGAAAAATGCAGAAGAAATTACAATTTGAACATGAAGAAAGGCAGAAGAAATTACAATTTTAACATAGAAAAATGCAGAAGAAATTACAATTTGAACATGAAGAAAGGCAGAAGAAATTACAATTTTAACATAGAAAAATGCAGAAGAAATTACAATTTGAACATGAAGAAAGGCAGAAGAAATTACAATTTTAACATGAAGAAAGGCAGAAGAAATTACAATTTTAACATAGAAAAATGCAGAAGAAATTACAATTTTAACATAGAAAAATGCAGAAGAAATTACAATTTGAACATGAAGAAAGGCAGAAGAAATTACAATTTGAACATAGAAAAATGCAGAAGAAATTACAATTTGAACATGAAGAAATGCAGAAGAAATTACAATTTTAACATAGAAAAATGCAGAAGAAATTACAATTTGAACATGAAGAAAGGCAGAAGAAATTACAATTTGAACATAGAAAAATGCAGAAGAAATTACAATTTGAACATGAAGAAAGGCAGAAGAAATTACAATTTTAACATAGAAAAATGCAGAAGAAATTACAATTTTAACATAGAAAAATGCAGAAGAAATTACAATTTGAACATGAAGAAAGGCAGAAGAAATTACAATTTTAACATGAAGAAAGGCAGAAGAAATTACAATTTGAACATGAAGAAAGGCAGAAGAAATTACAATTTGAACATAGAAAAATGCAGAAGAAATTACAATTTGAACATGAAGAAAGGCAGAAGAAATTACAATTTGAACATGAAGAAAGGCAGAAGAAATTACAATTTTAACATAGAAAAATGCAGAAGAAATTACAATTTGAACATGAAGAAAGGCAGAAGAAATTACAATTTGAACATGAAGAAAGGCAGAAGAAATTACAATTTTAACATAGAAAAAGGCAGAAGAAATTACAATTTGAACATGAAGAAAGGCAGAAGAAATTACAATTTTAACATAGAAAAATGCAGAAGAAATTACAATTTTAACATAGAAAAATGCAGAAGAAATTACAATTTGAACATGAAGAAAGGCAGAAGAAATTACAATTTTAACATGAAGAAAGGCAGAAGAAATTACAATTTGAACATGAAGAAAGGCAGAAGAAATTACAATTTGAACATAGAAAAATGCAGAAGAAATTACAATTTGAACATGAAGAAAGGCAGAAGAAATTACAATTTTAACATAAAAAAATGCAGAAGAAATTACAATTTGAACATGAAGAAAGGCAGAAGAAATTACAATTTTAACATGAAGAAAGGCAGAATAAATTACAATTTGAACATGAAGAAAGGCAGAAGAAATTACAATTTTAACATAGAAAAATGCAGAAGAAATTACAATTTGAACATGAAGAAAGGCAGAAGAAATTACAATTTTAACATAGAAAAATGCAGAAGAAATTACAATTTGAACATGAAGAAAGGCAGAAGAAATTACAATTTTAACATAGAAAAATGCAGAAGAAATTACAATTTTAACATAGAAAAATGCAGAAGAAATTACAATTTGAACATGAAGAAAGGCAGAAGAAATTACAATTTGAACATGAAGAAACGCAGAAGAAATTACAATTTTAACATAGAAAAATGCAGAAGAAATTACAATTTGAACATGAAGAAAGGCAGAAGAAATTACAATTTTAACATAGAAAAATGCAGAAGAAATTACAATTTGAACATGAAGAAAGGCAGAAGAAATTACAATTTTAACATAGAAAAATGCAGAAGAAATTACAATTTGAACATGAAGAAAGGCAGAAGAAATTACAATTTTAACATAGAAAAATGCAGAAGAAATTACAATTTTAACATAGAAAAATGCAGAAGAAATTACAATTTGAACATGAAGAAAGGCAGAAGAAATTACAATTTTAACATAGAAAAATGCAGAAGAAATTACAATTTGAACATGAAGAAAGGCAGAAGAAATTATAATTTGAACATGAAGAAAGGCAGAAGAAATTACAATTTGAACATAGAAAAATGCAGAAGAAATTACAATTTGAACATGAAGAAAGGCAGAAGAAATTACAATTTGAACATAGAAAAATGCAGAAGAAATTACAATTTTAACATAGAAAAATGCAGAAGAAATTACAATTTGAACATGAAGAAAGGCAGAAGAAATTACAATTTTAACATAGAAAAATGCAGAAGAAATTACAATTTGAACATGAAGAAAGGCAGAAGAAATTACAATTTTAACATAGAAAAATGCAGAAGAAATTACAATTTGAACATGAAGAAAGGCAGAAGAAATTACAATTTTAACATAGAAAAATGCAGAAGAAATTACAATTTGAACATGAAGAAAGGCAGAAGAAATTACAATTTTAACATAGAAAAATGCAGAAGAAATTACAATTTGAACATGAAGAAAGGCAGAAGAAATTACAATTTTAACATAGAAAAATGCAGAAGAAATTACAATTTGAACATAGAAAAATGCAGAAGAAATTACAATTTGAACATGAAGAAAGGCAGAAGAAATTACAATTTTAACATAGAAAAATGCAGAAGAAATTACAATTGGAACATGAAGAAAGGCAGAAGAAATTACAATTTTAACATAGAAAAATGCAGAAGAAATTACAATTGGAACATGAAGAAAGGCAGAAGAAATTACAATTTTAACATGAAGAAAGGCAGAAGAAATTACAATTTGAACATGAAGAAAGGCAGAAGAAATTACAATTTTAACATAGAAAAATGCAGAAGAAATTACAATTTGAACATGAAGAAAGGCAGAAGAAATTACAATTTTAACATGAAGAAAGGCAGAAGAAATTACAATTTTAACATGAAGAAAGGCAGAAGAAATTACAATTTTAACATGAAGAAAGGCAGAAGAAATTACAATTTGAACATGAAGAAAGGCAGAAGAAATTACAATTTGAACATAGAAAAATGCAGAATAAATTACAATTTGAACATGAAGAAAGGCAGAAGAAATTACAATTTTAACATAGAAAAATGCAGAAGAAATTACAATTTTAACATAGAAAAATGCAGAAGAAATTACAATTTTAACATAGAAAAATGCAGAAGAAATTACAATTTGAACATGAAGAAAGGCAGAAGAAATTACAATTTTAACATGAAGAAAGGCAGAAGAAATTACAATTTGAACATAGAAAAATGCAGAAGAAATTACAATTTGAACATGAAGAAAGGCAGAAGAAATTACAATTTTAACATAGAAAAATGCAGAAGAAATTACAATTTGAACATGAAGAAAGGCAGAAGAAATTACAATTTTAACATAGAAAAATGCAGAAGAAATTACAATTTTAACATAGAAAAATGCAGAAGAAATTACAATTTTAACATAGAAAAATGCAGAAGAAATTACAATTTTAACATAGAAAAATGCAGAAGAAATTACAATTTGAACATGAAGAAAGGCAGAAGAAATTACAATTTTAACATAGAAAAATGCAGAAGAAATTACAATTTGAACATAGAAAAATGCAGAAGAAATTACAATTTGAACATGAAGAAAGGCAGAAGAAATTACAATTTTAACATAGAAAAATGCAGAAGAAATTACAATTGGAACATGAAGAAAGGCAGAAGAAATTACAATTTTAACATAGAAAAATGCAGAAGAAATTACAATTGGAACATGAAGAAAGGCAGAAGAAATTACAATTTTAACATGAAGAAAGGCAGAATAAATTACAATTTGAACATGAAGAAAGGCAGAAGAAATTACAATTTTAACATAGAAAAATGCAGAAGAAATTACAATTTGAACATGAAGAAAGGCAGAAGAAATTACAATTTTAACATGAAGAAAGGCAGAAGAAATTACAATTTTAACATGAAGAAAGGCAGAAGAAATTACAATTTTAACATGAAGAAAGGCAGAAGAAATTACAATTTGAACATGAAGAAAGGCAGAAGAAATTACAATTTGAACATAGAAAAATGCAGAATAAATTACAATTTGAACATGAAGAAAGGCAGAAGAAATTACAATTTTAACATAGAAAAATGCAGAAGAAATTACAATTTTAACATAGAAAAATGCAGAAGAAATTACAATTTTAACATAGAAAAATGCAGAAGAAATTACAATTTGAACATGAAGAAAGGCAGAAGAAATTACAATTTTAACATGAAGAAAGGCAGAAGAAATTACAATTTGAACATAGAAAAATGCAGAAGAAATTACAATTTGAACATGAAGAAAGGCAGAAGAAATTACAATTTTAACATAGAAAAATGCAGAAGAAATTACAATTTGAACATGAAGAAAGGCAGAAGAAATTACAATTTTAACATAGAAAAATGCAGAAGAAATTACAATTTGAACATAGAAAAATGCAGAAGAAATTACAATTTGAACATGAAGAAAGGCAGAAGAAATTACAATTTTAACATAGAAAAATGCAGAAGAAATTACAATTTGAACATGAAGAAAGGCAGAAGAAATTACAATTTTAACATAGAAAAATGCAGAAGAAATTACAATTGGAACATGAAGAAAGGCAGAAGAAATTACAATTTTAACATGAAGAAAGGCAGAAGAAATTACAATTTGAACATGAAGAAAGGCAGAAGAAATTACAATTTTAACATAGAAAAATGCAGAAGAAATTACAATTTGAACATGAAGAAAGGCAGAAGAAATTACAATTTTAACATGAAGAAAGGCAGAAGAAATTACAATTTTAACATGAAGAAAGGCAGAAGAAATTACAATTTTAACATGAAGAAAGGCAGAAGAAATTACAATTTGAACATGAAGAAAGGCAGAAGAAATTACAATTTGAACATAGAAAAATGCAGAATAAATTACAATTTGAACATGAAGAAAGGCAGAAGAAATTACAATTTTAACATAGAAAAATGCAGAAGAAATTACAATTTTAACATAGAAAAATGCAGAAGAAATTACAATTTTAACATAGAAAAATGCAGAAGAAATTACAATTTGAACATGAAGAAAGGCAGAAGAAATTACAATTTTAACATGAAGAAAGGCAGAAGAAATTACAATTTGAACATAGAAAAATGCAGAAGAAATTACAATTTGAACATGAAGAAAGGCAGAAGAAATTACAATTTTAACATAGAAAAATGCAGAAGAAATTACAATTTGAACATGAAGAAAGGCAGAAGAAATTACAATTTTAACATAGAAAAATGCAGAAGAAATTACAATTTTAACATAGAAAAATGCAGAAGAAATTACAATTTTAACATAGAAAAATGCAGAAGAAATTACAATTTTAACATAGAAAAATGCAGAAGAAATTACAATTTGAACATGAAGAAAGGCAGAAGAAATTACAATTTTAACATAGAAAAATGCAGAAGAAATTACAATTTGAACATAGAAAAATGCAGAAGAAATTACAATTTGAACATGAAGAAAGGCAGAAGAAATTACAATTTTAACATAGAAAAATGCAGAAGAAATTACAATTGGAACATGAAGAAAGGCAGAAGAAATTACAATTTTAACATAGAAAAATGCAGAAGAAATTACAATTGGAACATGAAGAAAGGCAGAAGAAATTACAATTTTAACATGAAGAAAGGCAGAATAAATTACAATTTGAACATGAAGAAAGGCAGAAGAAATTACAATTTTAACATAGAAAAATGCAGAAGAAATTACAATTTGAACATGAAGAAAGGCAGAAGAAATTACAATTTTAACATGAAGAAAGGCAGAAGAAATTACAATTTTAACATGAAGAAAGGCAGAAGAAATTACAATTTTAACATGAAGAAAGGCAGAAGAAATTACAATTTGAACATGAAGAAAGGCAGAAGAAATTACAATTTGAACATAGAAAAATGCAGAATAAATTACAATTTGAACATGAAGAAAGGCAGAAGAAATTACAATTTTAACATAGAAAAATGCAGAAGAAATTACAATTTTAACATAGAAAAATGCAGAAGAAATTACAATTTTAACATAGAAAAATGCAGAAGAAATTACAATTTGAACATGAAGAAAGGCAGAAGAAATTACAATTTTAACATGAAGAAAGGCAGAAGAAATTACAATTTGAACATAGAAAAATGCAGAAGAAATTACAATTTGAACATGAAGAAAGGCAGAAGAAATTACAATTTTAACATAGAAAAATGCAGAAGAAATTACAATTTGAACATGAAGAAAGGCAGAAGAAATTACAATTTTAACATAGAAAAATGCAGAAGAAATTACAATTTGAACATAGAAAAATGCAGAAGAAATTACAATTTGAACATGAAGAAAGGCAGAAGAAATTACAATTTTAACATAGAAAAATGCAGAAGAAATTACAATTTGAACATGAAGAAAGGCAGAAGAAATTACAATTTTAACATAGAAAAATGCAGAAGAAATTACAATTGGAACATGAAGAAAGGCAGAAGAAATTACAATTTTAACATGAAGAAAGGCAGAAGAAATTACAATTTGAACATGAAGAAAGGCAGAAGAAATTACAATTTTAACATAGAAAAATGCAGAAGAAATTACAATTTGAACATGAAGAAAGGCAGAAGAAATTACAATTTTAACATGAAGAAAGGCAGAAGAAATTACAATTTTAACATGAAGAAAGGCAGAAGAAATTACAATTTTAACATGAAGAAAGGCAGAATAAATTACAATTTGAACATGAAGAAAGGCAGAAGAAATTACAATTTTAACATAGAAAAATGCAGAAGAAATTACAATTTTAACATAGAAAAATGCAGAAGAAATTACAATTTTAACATAGAAAAATGCAGAAGAAATTACAATTTGAACATGAAGAAAGGCAGAAGAAATTACAATTTTAACATGAAGAAAGGCAGAAGAAATTACAATTTGAACATAGAAAAATGCAGAAGAAATTACAATTTGAACATGAAGAAAGGCAGAAGAAATTACAATTTGAACATGAAGAAAGGCAGAAGAAATTACAATTTTAACATAGAAAAATGCAGAAGAAATTACAATTTGAACATGAAGAAAGGCAGAAGAAATTACAATTTGAACATAGAAAAATGCAGAAGAAATTACAATTTGAACATGAAGAAAGGCAGAAGAAATTACAATTTTAACATAGAAAAATGCAGAAGAAATTACAATTTGAACATGAAGAAAGGCAGAAGAAATTACAATTTTAACATAGAAAAATGCAGAAGAAATTACAATTTGAACATGAAGAAAGGCAGAAGAAATTACAATTTTAACATAGAAAAATGCAGAAGAAATTACAATTTTAACATAGAAAAATGCAGAAGAAATTACAATTTGAACATGAAGAAAGGCAGAAGAAATTACAATTTTAACATGAAGAAAGGCAGAAGAAATTACAATTTGAACATAGAAAAATGCAGAAGAAATTACAATTTGAACATGAAGAAAGGCAGAAGAAATTACAATTTTAACATGAAGAAAGGCAGAAGAAATTACAATTTGAATATGAAGAAAGGCAGAAGAAATTACAATTTTAACATAGAAAAATGCAGAAGAAATTACAATTTGAACATGAAGAAAGGCAGAAGAAATTACAATTTTAACATGAAGAAAGGCAGAAGAAATTACAATTTTAACATGAAGAAAGGCAGAAGAAATTACAATTTGAACATGAAGAAAGGCAGAATAAATTACAATTTGAACATGAAGAAAGGCTAAAGAAATTACAATTTTAACATAGAAAAATGCAGAAGAAATTACAATTTGAACATGAAGAAAGGCAGAAGAAATTACAATTTGAACATGAAGAAAGGCAGAAGAAATTACAATTTTAACATAGAAAAATGCAGAAGAAATTACAATTTGAACATGAAGAAAGGCAGAAGAAATTACAATTTGAACATGAAGAAAGGCAGAAGAAATTACAATTTTAACATGAAGAAAGGCAGAAGAAATTACAATTTTAACATGAAGAAAGGCAGAAGAAATTACAATTTGAACATGAAGAAAGGCAGAAGAAATTACAATTTTAACATAGAAAAATGCAGAAGAAATTACAATTTGAACATGAAGAAAGGCAGAAGAAATTACAATTTTAACATGAAGAAAGGCAGAAGAAATTACAATTTGAACATGAAGAAAGGCAGAAGAAATTACAATTTGAACATGAAGAAAGGCAGAAGAAATTACAATTTGAACATGAAGAAAGGCAGAAGAAATTACAATTTGAACATGAAGAAAGGCTAAAGAAATTACAATTTTAACATAGAAAAATGCAGAAGAAATTACAATTTGAACATAGAAAAATGCAGAAGAAATTACAATTTGAACATGAAGAAAGGCAGAAGAAATTACAATTTTAACATAGAAAAATGCAGAAGAAATTACAATTTGAACATGAAGAAAGGCAGAAGAAATTACAATTTTAACATAGAAAAATGCAGAAGAAATTACAATTTGAACATGAAGAAAGGCAGAAGAAATTACAATTTTAACATAGAAAAATGCAGAAGAAATTACAATTTGAACATGAAGAAAGGCAGAAGAAATTACAATTTTAACATAGAAAAATGCAGAAGAAATTACAATTTTAACATAGAAAAATGCAGAAGAAATTACAATTTGAACATGAAGAAAGGCAGAAGAAATTACAATTTTAACATGAAGAAAAGCAGAAGAAATTACAATTTGAACATAGAAAAATGCAGAAGAAATTACAATTTGAACATGAAGAAAGGCAGAAGAAATTACAATTTGAACATGAAGAAAGGCAGAAGAAATTACAATTTTAACATGAAGAAAGGCAGAAGAAATTACAATTTGAACATGAAGAAAGGCAGAATAAATTACAATTTGAACATGAAGAAAGGCTAAAGAAATTACAATTTTAACATAGAAAAATGCAGAAGAAATTACAATTTGAACATGAAGAAAGGCAGAAGAAATTACAATTTGAACATGAAGAAAGGCAGAAGAAATTACAATTTTAACATAGAAAAATGCAGAAGAAATTACAATTTGAACATGAAGAAAGGCAGAAGAAATTACAATTTGAACATGAAGAAAGGCAGAAGAAATTACAATTTTAACATGAAGAAAGGCAGAAGAAATTACAATTTGAACATGAAGAAAGGCAGAAGAAATTACAATTTTAACATAGAAAAATGCAGAAGAAATTACAATTTGAACATGAAGAAAGGCAGAAGAAATTACAATTTGAACATGAAGAAAGGCAGAAGAAATTACAATTTTAACATGAAGGAAGGCAGAAGAAATTACAATTTGAACATGAAGAAAGGCAGAAGAAATTACATTTTTAACATAGAAAAATGCAGAAGAAATTACAATTTGAACATGAAGAAAGGCAGAAGAAATTACAATTTTAACATAGAAAAATGCAGAAGAAATTACAATTTTAACATAGAAAAATGCAGAAGAAATTACAATTTGAACATGAAGAAAGGCAGAAGAAATTACAATTTTAACATGAAGAAAGGCAGAAGAAATTACAATTTGAACATAGAAAAATGCAGAAGAAATTACAATTTGAACATGAAGAAAGGCAGAAGAAATTACAATTTGAACATGAAGAAAGGCAGAAGAAATTACAATTTTAACATGAAGAAAGGCAGAAGAAATTACAATTTGAACATGAAGAAAGGCAGAATAAATTACAATTTGAACATGAAGAAAGGCTAAAGAAATTACAATTTTAACATAGAAAAATGCAGAAGAAATTACAATTTGAACATGAAGAAAGGCAGAAGAAATTACAATTTGAACATGAAGAAAGGCAGAAGAAATTACAATTTTAACATAGAAAAATGCAGAAGAAATTACAATTTGAACATGAAGAAAGGCAGAAGAAATTACAATTTTAACATAGAAAAATGCAGAAGAAATTACAATTTTAACATGAAGAAAGGCAGAAGAAATTACAATTTGAACATGAAGAAAGGCAGAAGAAATTACAATTTTAACATGAAGAAAGGCAGAAGAAATTACAATTTGAACATGAAGAAAGGCAGAATAAATTACAATTTGAACATGAAGAAAGGCTAAAGAAATTACAATTTTAACATAGAAAAATGCAGAAGAAATTACAATTTGAACATGAAGAAAGGCAGAAGAAATTACAATTTTAACATGAAGAAAGGCAGAAGAAATTACAATTTTAACATGAAGAAAGGCAGAAGAAATTACAATTTGAACATGAAGAAAGGCAGAATAAATTACAATTTGAACATGAAGAAAGGCTAAAGAAATTACAATTTTAACATAGAAAAATGCAGAAGAAATTACAATTTGAACATGAAGAAAGGCAGAAGAAATTACAATTTGAACATGAAGAAAGGCAGAAGAAATTACAATTTTAACATGAAGAAAGGCAGAAGAAATTACAATTTGAACATGAAGAAAGGCAGAAGAAATTACAATTTTAACATAGAAAAATGCAGAAGAAATTACAATTTGAACATTAAGAAAGGCAGAAGAAATTACAATTTGAACATGAAGAAAGGCAGAAGAAATTACAATTTTAACATGAAGAAAGGCAGAAGAAATTACAATTTGAACATGAAGAAAGCAGAAGAAATTACATTTTTAACATAGAAAAATGCAGAAGAAATTACAATTTGAACATGAAGAAAGGCAGAAGAAATTACAATTTTAACATAGAAAAATGCAGAAGAAATTACAATTTTAACATAGAAAAATGCAGAAGAAATTACAATTTGAACATGAAGAAAGGCAGAAGAAATTACAATTTTAACATGAAGAAAGGCAGAAGAAATTACAATTTGAACATAGAAAAATGCAGAAGAAATTACAATTTGAACATGAAGAAAGGCAGAAGAAATTACAATTTGAACATGAAGAAAGGCAGAAGAAATTACAATTTTAACATGAAAAAGGCAGAAGAAATTACAATTTGAACATGAAGAAAGGCAGAAGAAATTACAATTTTAACATAGAAAAATGCAGAAGAAATTACAATTTGAACATGAAGAAAGGCAGAAGAAATTACAATTTTAACATAGAAAAATGCAGAAGAAATTACAATTTGAACATGAAGAAAGGCAGAAGAAATTACAATTTGAACATAGAAAAATGCAGAAGAAATTACAATTTGAACATGAAGAAAGGCAGAAGAAATTACAATTTTAACATGAAGAAAGGCAGAAGAAATTACAATTTTAACATAGAAAAATGCAGAAGAAATTACAATTTGAACATGAAGAAAGGCAGAAGAAATTACAATTTTAACATAGAAAAATGCAGAAGAAATTACAATTTGAACATGAAGAAAGGCAGAAGAAATTACAATTTTAACATAGAAAAATGCAGAAGAAATTACAATTTGAACATGAAGAAAGGCAGAAGAAATTACAATTTTAACATGAAGAAAGGCAGAAGAAATTACAATTTTAACATAGAAAAATGCAGAAGAAATTACAATTTGAACATGAAGAAAGGCAGAAGAAATTACAATTTTAACATGAAGAAAGGCAGAAGAAATTACAATTTTAACATAGAAAAATGCAGAAGAAATTACAATTTGAACATGAAGAAAGGCAGAAGAAATTACAATTTTAACATAGAAAAATGCAGAAGAAATTACAATTTGAACATGAAGAAAGGCAGAAGAAATTACAATTTTAACATAGAAAAATGCAGAAGAAATTACAATTTGAACATGAAGAAAGGCAGAAGAAATTACAATTTTAACATGAAGAAAGGCAGAAGAAATTACAATTTTAACATAGAAAAATGCAGAAGAAATTACAATTTGAACATGAAGAAAGGCAAAAGAAATTACAATTTGAACATGAAGAAAGGCAGAAGAAATTACAATTTTAACATAGAAAAATGCAGAAGAAATTACAATTTGGACATGAAGAAAGGCAGAAGAAATTACAATTTTAACATGAAGAAAGGCAGAAGAAATTACAATTTTAACATGAAGAAAGGCAGAAGAAATTACAATTTGAACATGAAGAAAGGCAGAAGAAATTACAATTTTAACATGAAGAAAGGCAGAAGAAATTACAATTTTAACATAGAAAAATGCAGAAGAAATTACAATTTTAACATAGAAAAATGCAGAAGAAATTACAATTTTAACATAGAAAAATGCAGAAGAAATTACAATTTTAACATAGAAAAATGCAGAAGAAATTACAATTTGAACATGAAGAAAGGCAGAAGAAATTACAATTTGAACATGAAGAAAGGCAGAAGAAATTACAATTTTAACATAGAAAAATGCAGAAGAAATTACAATTTGAACATGAAGAAAGGCAGAAGAAATTACAATTTTAACATGAAGAAAGGCAGAAGAAATTACAATTTTAACATAGAAAAATGCAGAAGAAATTACAATTTGAACATGAAGAAAGGCAGAAGAAATTACAATTTTAACATAGAAAAATGCAGAAGAAATTACAATTTGAACATGAAGAAAGGCAGAAGAAATTACAATTTGAACATAGAAAAATGCAGAAGAAATTACAATTTGAACATGAAGAAAGGCAGAAGAAATTACAATTTTAACATGAAGAAAGGCAGAAGAAATTACAATTTTAACATAGAAAAATGCAGAAGAAATTACAATTTGAACATGAAGAAAGGCAGAAGAAATTACAATTTTAACATAGAAAAATGCAGAAGAAATTACAATTTGAACATGAAGAAAGGCAGAAGAAATTACAATTTTAACATAGAAAAATGCAGAAGAAATTACAATTTGAACATGAAGAAAGGCAGAAGAAATTACAATTTGAACATGAAGAAAGGCAGAAGAAATTACAATTTTAACATAGAAAAATGCAGAAGAAATTACAATTTGAACATGAAGAAAGGCAGAAGAAATTACAATTTGAACATGAAGAAAGGCAGAAGAAATTACAATTTTAACACAGAAAAATGCAGAAGAAATTACAATTTGGACATGAAGAAAGGCAGAAGAAATTACAATTTTAACATGAAGAAAGGCAGAAGAAATTACAATTTTAACATGAAGAAAGGCAGAAGAAATTACAATTTGAACATGAAGAAAGGCAGAAGAAATTACAATTTGAACATGAAGAAAGGCAGAAGAAATTACAATTTTAACATAGAAAAATGCAGAAGAAATTACAATTTGAACATGAAGAAAGGCAGAAGAAATTACAATTTTAACATAGAAAAATGCAGAAGAAATTACAATTTGAACATGAAGAAAGGCAGAAGAAATTACAATTTTAACATAGAAAAATGCAGAAGAAATTACAATTTGAACATGAAGAAAGGCAGAAGAAATTACAATTTTCACATGAAGAAAGGCAGAAGAAATTACAATTTTAACATAGAAAAATGCAGAAGAAATTACAATTTGAACATGAAGAAAGGCAGAAGAAATTACAATTTTAACATGAAGAAAGGCAGAAGAAATTACAATTTTAACATAGAAAAATGCAGAAGAAATTACAATTTGAACATGAAGAAAGGCAGAAGAAATTACAATTTTAACATGAAGAAAGGCAGAAGAAATTACAATTTTAACATAGAAAAATGCAGAAGAAATTACAATTTGAACATGAAGAAAGGCAGAAGAAATTACAATTTGAACATAGAAAAATGCAGAAGAAATTGCAATTTGAACATGAAGAAAGGCAGAAGAAATTACAATTTTAACATGAAGAAAGGCAGAAGAAATTACAATTTTAACATAGAAAAATGCAGAAGAAATTACAATTTGAACATGAAGAAAGGCAGAAGAAATTACAGTTTTAACATAGAAAAATGCAGAAGAAATTACAATTTGAACATGAAGAAAGGCAGAAGAAATTACAATTTTAACATAGAAAAATGCAGAAGAAATTACAATTTGAACATGAAGAAAGGCAGAAGAAATTACAATTTGAACATGAAGAAAGGCAGAAGAAATTACAATTTTAACATAGAAAAATGCAGAAGAAATTACAATTTGAACATGAAGAAAGGCAGAAGAAATTACAATTTGAACATGAAGAAAGGCAGAAGAAATTACAATTTTAACATAGAAAAATGCAGAAGAAATTACAATTTGAACATGAAGAAAGGCAGAAGAAATTACAATTTTAACATGAAGAAAGGCAGAAGAAATTACAATTTTAACATGAAGAAAGGCAGAAGAAATTACAATTTGAACATGAAGAAAGGCAGAAGAAATTACAATTTTAACATAGAAAAATGCAGAAGAAATTACAATTTGAACATGAAGAAAGGCAGAAGAAATTACAATTTGAACATGAAGAAAGGCAGAAGAAATTACAATTTGAACATAGAAAAAATGCAGAAGAAATTACAATTTGAACATGAAGAAAGGCAGAAGAAATTACAATTTGAACATGAAGAAAGGCAGAAGAAATTACAATTTTAACATGAAGAAAGGCAGAAGAAATTACAATTTGAACATGAAGAAAGGCAGAAGAAATTACAATTTTAACATAGAAAAATGCAGAAGAAATTACAATTTGAACATGAAGAAAGGCAGAAGAAATTACAATTTTAACATGAAGAAAGGCAGAAGAAATTACAATTTTAACATAGAAAAATGCAGAAGAAATTACAATTTGAACATGAAGAAAGGCAGAAGAAATTACAATTTGAACATAGAAAAATGCAGAAGAAATTGCAATTTGAACATGAAGAAAGGCAGAAGAAATTACAATTTTAACATGAAGAAAGGCAGAAGAAATTACAATTTTAACATAGAAAAATGCAGAAGAAATTACAATTTGAACATGAAGAAAGGCAGAAGAAATTACAGTTTTAACATAGAAAAATGCAGAAGAAATTACAATTTGAACATGAAGAAAGGCAGAAGAAATTACAATTTTAACATAGAAAAATGCAGAAGAAATTACAATTTGAACATGAAGAAAGGCAGAAGAAATTACAATTTGAACATGAAGAAAGGCAGAAGAAATTACAATTTTAACATAGAAAAATGCAGAAGAAATTACAATTTGAACATGAAGAAAGGCAGAAGAAATTACAATTTGAACATGAAGAAAGGCAGAAGAAATTACAATTTTAACATAGAAAAATGCAGAAGAAATTACAATTTGAACATGAAGAAAGGCAGAAGAAATTACAATTTTAACATGAAGAAAGGCAGAAGAAATTACAATTTTAACATGAAGAAAGGCAGAAGAAATTACAATTTGAACATGAAGAAAGGCAGAAGAAATTACAATTTTAACATAGAAAAATGCAGAAGAAATTACAATTTGAACATGAAGAAAGGCAGAAGAAATTACAATTTGAACATGAAGAAAGGCAGAAGAAATTACAATTTGAACATAGAAAAATGCAGAAGAAATTACAATTTGAACATGAAGAAAGGCAGAAGAAATTACAATTTGAACATGAAGAAAGGCAGAAGAAATTACAATTTTAACATGAAGAAAGGCAGAAGAAATTACAATTTGAACATGAAGAAAGGCAGAAGAAATTACAATTTTAACATAGAAAAATGCAGAAGAAATTACAATTTGAACATGAAGAAAGGCAGAAGAAATTACAATTTTAACATGAAGAAAGGCAGAAGAAATTACAATTTGAACATGAAGAAAGGCAGAAGAAATTACAATTTTAACATAGAAAAATGCAGAAGAAATTACAATTTTAACATAGAAAAATGCAGAAGAAATTACAATTTGAACATGAAGAAAGGCAGAAGAAATTACAATTTTAACATGAAGAAAGGCAGAAGAAATTACAATTTGAACATGAAGAAAGGCAGAAGAAATTACAATTTTAACATAGAAAAATGCAGAAGAAATTACAATTTTAACATAGAAAAATGCAGAAGAAATTACAATTTGAACATGAAGAAAGGCAGAAGAAATTACAATTTTAACATGAAGAAAGGCAGAAGAAATTACAATTTTAACATAGAAAAATGCAGAAGAAATTACAATTTGAACATGAAGAAAGGCAGAAGAAATTACAATTTTAACATAGAAAAATGCAGAAGAAATTACAATTTGAACATGAAGAAAGGCAGAAGAAATTACAATTTTAACATAGAAAAATGCAGAAGAAATTACAATTTGAACATGAAGAAAGGCAGAAGAAATTACAATTTGAACATGAAGAAAGGCAGAAGAAATTACAATTTTAACATAGAAAAATGCAGAAGAAATTACAATTTGAACATGAAGAAAGGCAGAAGAAATTACAATTTGAACATGAAGAAAGGCAGAAGAAATTACAATTTTAACATAGAAAAATGCAGAAGAAATTACAATTTGAACATGAAGAAAGGCAGAAGAAATTACAATTTTAACATGAAGAAAGGCAGAAGAAATTACAATTTTAACATGAAGAAAGGCAGAAGAAATTACAATTTGAACATGAAGAAAGGCAGAAGAAATTACAATTTTAACATGAAGAAAGGCAGAAGAAATTACAATTTTAACATAGAAAAATGCAGAAGAAATTACAATTTGAACATGAAGAAAGGCAGAAGAAATTACAATTTTAACATGAAGAAAGGCAGAAGAAATTACAATTTTAACATAGAAAAATGCAGAAGAAATTACAATTTGAACATGAAGAAAGGCAGAAGAAATTACAATTTTAACATGAAGAAAGGCAGAAGAAATTACAATTTTAACATAGAAAAATGCAGAAGAAATTACAATTTGAACATGAAGAAAGGCAGAAGAAATTACAATTTTAACATAGAAAAATGCAGAAGAAATTACAATTTGAACATGAAGAAAGGCAGAAGAAATTACAATTTTAACATGAAGAAAGGCAGAAGAAATTACAATTTTAACATAGAAAAATGCAGAAGAAATTACAATTTTAACATGAAGAAAGGCAGAAGAAATTACAATTTTAACATAGAAAAATGCAGAAGAAATTACAATTTGAACATGAAGAAAGGCAGAAGAAATTACAATTTTAACATAGAAAAATGCAGAAGAAATTACAATTTGAACATGAAGAAAGGCAGAAGAAATTACAATTTGAACATGAAGAAAGGCAGAAGAAATTACAATTTTAACATAGAAAAATGCAGAAGAAATTACAATTTGAACATGAAGAAAGGCAGAAGAAATTACAATTTGAACATGAAGAAAGGCAGAAGAAATTACAATTTTAACATAGAAAAATGCAGAAGAAATTACAATTTGAACATGAAGAAAGGCAGAAGAAATTACAATTTTAACATGAAGAAAGGCAGAAGAAATTACAATTTTAACATGAAGAAAGGCAGAAGAAATTACAATTTGAACATGAAGAAAGGCAGAAGAAATTACAATTTTAACATAGAAAAATGCAGAAGAAATTACAATTTGAACATGAAGAAAGGCAGAAGAAATTACAATTTGAACATGAAGAAAGGCAGAAGAAATTACAATTTGAACATAGAAAAATGCAGAAGAAATTACAATTTGAACATGAGAAAGGCAGAAGAAATTACAATTTGAACATGAAGAAAGGCAGAAGAAATTACAATTTTAACATGAAGAAAGGCAGAAGAAATTACAATTTGAACATGAAGAAAGGCAGAAGAAATTACAATTTGAACATGAAGAAAGGCAGAAGAAATTACAATTTTAACATAGAAAAATGCAGAAGAAATTACAATTTGAACATGAAGAAAGGCAGAAGAAATTACAATTTTAACATGAAGAAAGGCAGAAGAAATTACAATTTTAACATGAAGAAAGGCAGAAGAAATTACAATTTTAACATAGAAAAATGCAGAAGAAATTACAATTTGAACATGAAGAAAGGCAGAAGAAATTACAATTTGAACATGAAGAAAGGCAGAAGAAATTACAATTTGAACATGAAGAAAGGCAGAAGAAATTACAATTTGAACATGAAGAAAGGCAGAAGAAATTACAATTTGAACATGAAGAAAGGCAGAAGAAATTACAATTTTAACATGAAGAAAGGCAGAAGAAATTACAATTTTAACATAGAAAAATGCAGAAGAAATTACAATTTGAACATGAAGAAAGGCAGAAGAAATTACAATTTGAACATGAAGAAAGGCAGAAGAAATTACAATTTGAACATGAAGAAAGGCAGAAGAAATTACAATTTGAACATGAAGAAAGGCAGAAGAAATTACAATTTGAACATGAAGAAAGGCAGAAGAAATTACAATTTTAACATAGAAAAATGCAGAAGAAATTACAATTTGAACATGAAGAAAGGCAGAAGAAATTACAATTTGAACATGAAGAAAGGCAGAAGAAATTACAATTTGAACATGAAGAAAGGCAGAAGAAATTACAATTTGAACATGAAGAAAGGCAGAAGAAATTACAATTTGAACATAGAAAAATGCAGAAGAAATTACAATTTGAACATGAAGAAAGGCAGAAGAAATTACAATTTGAACATGAAGAAAGGCAGAAGAAATTACAATTTGAACATGAAGAAAGGCAGAAGAAATTACAATTTTAACATAGAAAAATGCAGAAGAAATTACAATTTGAACATGAAGAAAGGCAGAAGAAATTACAATTTTAACATAGAAAAATGCAGAAGAAATTACAATTTGAACATGAAGAAAGGCAGAAGAAATTACAATTTGAACATGAAGAAAGGCAGAAGAAATTACAATTTGAACATGAAGAAAGGCAGAAGAAATTACAATTTTAACATAGAAAAATGCAGAAGAAATTACAATTTGAACATGAAGAAAGGCAGAAGAAATTACAATTTGAACATGAAGAAAGGCAGAAGAAATTACAATTTGAACATAGAAAAATGCAGAAGAAATTACAATTTGAACATGAAGAAAGGCAGAAGAAATTACAATTTGAACATGAAGAAAGGCAGAAGAAATTACAATTTGAACATGAAGAAAGGCAGAAGAAATTACAATTTTAACATAGAAAAATGCAGAAGAAATTACAATTTGAACATGAAGAAAGGCAGAAGAAATTACAATTTGAACATGAAGAAAGGCAGAAGAAATTACAATTTGAACATGAAGAAAGGCAGAAGAAATTACAATTTGAACATGAAGAAAGGCAGAAGAAATTACAATTTGAACATGAAGAAAGGCAGAAGAAATTACAATTTGAACATGAAGAAAGGCAGAAGAAATTACAATTTTAACATGAAGAAAGGCAGAAGAAATTACAATTTGAACATGAAGAAAGGCAGAAGAAATTACAATTTTAACATGAAGAAAGGCAGAAGAAATTACAATTTGAACATGAAGAAATGCAGAAGAAATTACAATTTGAACATGAAGAAAGGCAGAAGAAATTACAATTTTAACATAGAAAGAAATGCAGAAGAAATTACAATTTGAACATGAAGAAAGGCAGAAGAAATTACAATTTGAACATGAAGAAACAGAAGAAATTATTTTCATAGAAAAATGCAGAATTACAATTTGAACATGAAGAAGCAGAAGATTACAATTTGAACATGAGAAAGGCAGAAGAAATTACAATTTGAACATGAAGAAAGGCAGAAGAAATTACAATTTTAACATGAAGAAAGGCAGAAGAAATTACAATTTAACATGAAGAAGCAGAAGAACTTACATTTGAACATGAAGAAAGGCAGAAGAAATTACAATTTGAACATAGAAATGCAGAAGAAATTACAATTTGAACATGAAGAAAGCAGAAGAAATTACAATTTGAACATGAAGAAAGA